>NW_026608768.1:0-54000 GCF_029499605.1 Hyla sarda | reverse complement strand
AAGCGTGCTGGGCCCATAACCCAGAGGTCGATGGATCGAAACCATCCTCTGCTAAGCAATCAATTTTACTGTTTCCACCATTGTAATTGAGGCAAGTTCGTTTCTAGGCCAACGCATTGTTCCTCTTCTTTGGAGGTGTTTTAAGGTCTTTGTGAACGAATTTTGCTCTTCATGATAGCAGAAGTAGTCAGTCTAAGCCATGCGAATCACAGACGTCACCGACATCACCGACATCACAGCTGTCAAAGAAGCGTTGGTGGTATAGTGGTAAGCATAGCTGCTTTCCAAGCAGTTGACCCGGGTTCGATTCCCGGCCAACGCATTTCTTTCAAGGTTTTGTCACCTGTCTCCTATGCTTGCTCTTTCATGGTAAAAAATTTTGCAGCTAGAAGCACCCTTTCAGCTCCTTACATTACAATGCTCCTCCCATTACAATGCTCCTCCCAAAAGGGTCCCATGGCTCTAGAGCCTCATCTGCTACATAACAACTTTCTTGTCCTAAGTATTAAGCCACGCGAAGCTCTGTAAACATCCCAGTCTTAGTCTTCTAATGTCAAAAATATTTTGACACTTAAAAAAAAAAATAAAAAAAAAAAGTTTCAAACAGTTACAGAGATTGATCAGTGGATTGCGTGGCTAAATGCGTGGGTCAGACATGGGGGATTAGCTCAAATGGTAGAGCGCTCGCTTAGCATGCGAGAGGTAGCGGGATCGATGCCCGCATCCTCCAAAAACTTTTTGACTTTTTCAAACATCTTTTTAGCTAATGCTCATGGCACTCTTAGCCAAGCCAAAGAGTTGCACACACCCAGCTTTGCCAATCCTTCGATAGCTCAGCTGGTAGAGCGGAGGACTGTAGTAGAACAATTGGCAATCCTTAGGTCGCTGGTTCGATTCCGGCTCGAAGGACATTTTTTTGGGGGGTATGTTTTCATTTGGGATGTTTCAAGCTGCTGAAACACACACACTTCCGCTGACCCCTACTCTTAACACTAGAAACACCCTTTCCAGAGAGGTCTCCCGTCAACATTGGGACTTTAAAACAGGCACAGAGACCAAGCTTTCAGTTGAGAGCACATCTAAGGCTCGCCAAAGAACCACCTTTAGCTGTGACGTGCAACCAAATCAAAAAGGGGACCTCGTCCCTGGGTGGGCTTGAACCACCAACCTTTCGGTTAACAGCCGAACGCGCTAACCGATTGCGCCACAGAGACAACGGTGCTGCATGCTCGTGACTAGGCACAAGCGAAAACCCAAATGCTGGTCTCCAGGTGGACTTCAGCCCATAACAATCGGCTTTTAAGCTAAACTTGCTGAAACGGCAGAGACCGCCTTCCCGCTAGCAGCTTGACAGGAACCAGAGGGTAGTTATGCTTCTCATCTCCTTTACAGACAGAAGCAGAGTGGCGCAGCGGAAGCGTGCTGGGCCCATAACCCAGAGGTCGATGGATCGAAACCATCCTCTGCTAAGCAATCAATTTTACTGTTTCCACCATTGTAATTGAGGCAAGTTCGTTTCTAGGCCAACGCATTGTTCCTCTTCTTTGGAGGTGTTTTAAGGTCTTTGTGAACGAATTTTGCTCTTCATGATAGCAGAAGTAGTCAGTCTAAGCCATGCGAATCACAGACGTCACCGACATCACCGACATCACAGCTGTCAAAGAAGCGTTGGTGGTATAGTGGTAAGCATAGCTGCTTTCCAAGCAGTTGACCCGGGTTCGATTCCCGGCCAACGCATTTCTTTCAAGGTTTTGTCACCTGTCTCCTATGCTTGCTCTTTCATGGTAAAAAATTTTGCAGCTAGAAGCACCCTTTCAGCTCCTTACATTACAATGCTCCTCCCATTACAATGCTCCTCCCAAAAGGGTCCCATGGCTCTAGAGCCTCATCTGCTACATAACAACTTTCTTGTCCTAAGTATTAAGCCACGCGAAGCTCTGTAAACATCCCAGTCTTAGTCTTCTAATGTCAAAAATATTTTGACACTTAAAAAAAAAAAAAAAAAAAAAAAAAAAAGTTTCAAACAGTTACAGAGATTGATCAGTGGATTGCGTGGCTAAATGCGTGGGTCAGACATGGGGGATTAGCTCAAATGGTAGAGCGCTCGCTTAGCATGCGAGAGGTAGCGGGATCGATGCCCGCATCCTCCAAAAACTTTTTGACTTTTTCAAACATCTTTTTAGCTAATGCTCATGGCACTCTTAGCCAAGCCAAAGAGTTGCACACACCCGGCTTTGCCAATCCTTCGATAGCTCAGCTGGTAGAGCGGAGGACTGTAGTAGAACAATCGGCAATCCTTAGGTCGCTGGTTCGATTCCGGCTCGAAGGACATTTTTTTGGGGGGTATGTTTTCATTTGGGATGTTTCAAGATGCTGAAAAACACACACTTCCGCTGACCCCTGCTCTTAACACTAGAAACACCCTTTCCAGAGAGGTCTCCCGTCAACATTGGGACTTTAAAACAGGCACAGAGACCAAGCTTTCAGTTGAGAGCACATCTAAGGCTCGCCAAAGAACCACCTTTAGCTGTGACGTGCAACCAAATCAAAAAGGGGACCTCGTCCCTGGGTGGGCTTGAACCACCAACCTTTCGGTTAACAGCCGAACGCGCTAACCGATTGCGCCACAGAGACAACGGTGCTGCATGCTCGTGACTAGGCACAAGCGAAAACCCAAATGCTGGTCTCCAGGTGGACTTCAGCCCATAACAATCGGCTTTTAAGCTAAACTTGCTGAAACGGCAGAGACCGCCTTCCCGCTAGCAGCTTGACAGGAACCAGAGGGTAGTTATGCTTCTCATCTCCTTTACAGACAGAAGCAGAGTGGCGCAGCGGAAGCGTGCTGGGCCCATAACCCAGAGGTCGATGGATCGAAACCATCCTCTGCTAAGCAATCAATTTTACTGTTTCCACCATTGTAATTGAGGCAAGTTCGTTTCTAGGCCAACGCATTGTTCCTCTTCTTTGGAGGTGTTTTAAGGTCTTTGTGAACGAATTTTGCTCTTCATGATAGCAGAAGTAGTCAGTCTAAGCCATGCGAATCACAGACGTCACCGACATCACCGACATCACAGCTGTCAAAGAAGCGTTGGTGGTATAGTGGTAAGCATAGCTGCTTTCCAAGCAGTTGACCCGGGTTCGATTCCCGGCCAACGCATTTCTTTCAAGGTTTTGTCACCTGTCTCCTATGCTTGCTCTTTCATGGTAAAAAATTTTGCAGCTAGAAGCACCCTTTCAGCTCCTTACATTACAATGCTCCTCCCATTACAATGCTCCTCCCAAAAGGGTCCCATGGCTCTAGAGCCTCATCTGCTACATAACAACTTTCTTGTCCTAAGTATTAAGCCACGCGAAGCTCTGTAAACATCCCAGTCTTAGTCTTCTAATGTCAAAAATATTTTGACACTTAAAAAAAAAAATTAAAAAAAAAAGTTTCAAACAGTTACAGAGATTGATCAGTGGATTGCGTGGCTAAATGCGTGGGTCAGACATGGGGGATTAGCTCAAATGGTAGAGCGCTCGCTTAGCATGCGAGAGGTAGCGGGATCGATGCCCGCATCCTCCAAAAACTTTTTGACTTTTTCAAACATCTTTTTAGCTAATGCTCATGGCACTCTTAGCCAAGCCAAAGAGTTGCACACACCCAGCTTTGCCAATCCTTCGATAGCTCAGCTGGTAGAGCGGAGGACTGTAGTAGAACAATTGGCAATCCTTAGGTCGCTGGTTCGATTCCGGCTCGAAGGACATTTTTTTGGGGGGTATGTTTTCATTTGGGATGTTTCAAGCTGCTGAAACACACACACTTCCGCTGACCCCTACTCTTAACACTAGAAACACCCTTTCCAGAGAGGTCTCCCGTCAACATTGGGACTTTAAAACAGGCACAGAGACCAAGCTTTCAGTTGAGAGCACATCTAAGGCTCGCCAAAGAACCACCTTTAGCTGTGACGTGCAACCAAATCAAAAAGGGGACCTCGTCCCTGGGTGGGCTTGAACCACCAACCTTTCGGTTAACAGCCGAACGCGCTAACCGATTGCGCCACAGAGACAACGGTGCTGCATGCTCGTGACTAGGCACAAGCGAAAACCCAAATGCTGGTCTCCAGGTGGACTTCAGCCCATAACAATCGGCTTTTAAGCTAAACTTGCTGAAACGGCAGAGACCGCCTTCCCACTAGCAGCTTGACAGGAACCAGAGGGTAGTTATGCTTCTCATCTCCTTTACAGACAGAAGCAGAGTGGCGCAGCGGAAGCGTGCTTGGCCCATAACCCAGAGGTCGATGGATCGAAACCATCCTCTGCTAAGCAATCAATTTTACTGTTTCCACCATTGTAATTGAGGCAAGTTCGTTTCTAGGCCAACGCATTGTTCCTCTTCTTTGGAGGTGTTTTAAGGTCTTTGTGAACGAATTTTGCTCTTCATGATAGCAGAAGTAGTCAGTCTAAGCCATGCGAATCACAGACGTCACCGACATCACCGACATCACAGCTGTCAAAGAAGCGTTGGTGGTATAGTGGTAAGCATAGCTGCCTTCCAAGCAGTTGACCCGGGTTCGATTCCCGGCCAACGCATTTCTTTCAAGGTTTTGTCACCTGTCTCCTATGCTTGCTCTTTCATGGTAAAAAATTTTGCAGCTAGAAGCACCCTTTCAGCTCCTTACATTACAATGCTCCTCCCATTACAATGCTCCTCCCAAAAGGGTCCCATGGCTCTAGAGTCTCATCTGCTACATAACAACTTTCTTGTCCTAAGTATTAAGCCACGCGAAGCTCTGTAAACATCCCAGTCTTAGTCTTCTAATGTCAAAAATATTTTGACACTTAAAAAAAAAAAAAAAAAAAAAAGTTTCAAACAGTTACAGAGATTGATCAGTGGATTGCGTGGCTAAATGCGTGGGTCAGACATGGGGGATTAGCTCAAATGGTAGAGCGCTCGCTTAGCATGCGAGAGGTAGCGGGATCGATGCCCGCATCCTCCAAAAACTTTTTGACTTTTTCAAACATCTTTTTAGCTAATGCTCATGGCACTCTTAGCCAAGCCAAAGAGTTGCACACACCCGGCTTTGCCAATCCTTCGATAGCTCAGCTGGTAGAGCGGAGGACTGTAGTAGAACAATCGGCAATCCTTAGGTCGCTGGTTCGATTCCGGCTCGAAGGACATTTTTTTGGGGGGTATGTTTTCATTTGGGATGTTTCAAGATGCTGAAAAACACACACTTCCGCTGACCCCTGCTCTTAACACTAGAAACACCCTTTCCAGAGAGGTCTCCCGTCAACATTGGGACTTTAAAACAGGCACAGAGACCAAGCTTTCAGTTGAGAGCACATCTAAGGCTCGCCAAAGAACCACCTTTAGCTGTGACGTGCAACCAAATCAAAAAGGGGACCTCGTCCCTGGGTGGGCTTGAACCACCAACCTTTCGGTTAACAGCCGAACGCGCTAACCGATTGCGCCACAGAGACAACGGTGCTGCATGCTCGTGACTAGGCACAAGCGAAAACCCAAATGCTGGTCTCCAGGTGGACTTCAGCCCATAACAATCGGCTTTTAAGCTAAACTTGCTGAAACGGCAGAGACCGCCTTCCCGCTAGCAGCTTGACAGGAACCAGAGGGTAGTTATGCTTCTCATCTCCTTTACAGACAGAAGCAGAGTGGCGCAGCGGAAGCGTGCTGGGCCCATAACCCAGAGGTCGATGGATCGAAACCATCCTCTGCTAAGCAATCAATTTTACTGTTTCCACCATTGTAATTGAGGCAAGTTCGTTTCTAGGCCAACGCATTGTTCCTCTTCTTTGGAGGTGTTTTAAGGTCTTTGTGAACGAATTTTGCTCTTCATGATAGCAGAAGTAGTCAGTCTAAGCCATGCGAATCACAGACGTCACCGACATCACCGACATCACAGCTGTCAAAGAAGCGTTGGTGGTATAGTGGTAAGCATAGCTGCTTTCCAAGCAGTTGACCCGGGTTCGATTCCCGGCCAACGCATTTCTTTCAAGGTTTTGTCACCTGTCTCCTATGCTTGCTCTTTCATGGTAAAAAATTTTGCAGCTAGAAGCACCCTTTCAGCTCCTTACATTACAATGCTCCTCCCATTACAATGCTCCTCCCAAAAGGGTCCCATGGCTCTAGAGCCTCATCTGCTACATAACAACTTTCTTGTCCTAAGTATTAAGCCACGCGAAGCTCTGTAAACATCCCAGTCTTAGTCTTCTAATGTCAAAAATATTTTGACACTTAAAAAAAAAAAATAAAAAAAAAAAGTTTCAAACAGTTACAGAGATTGATCAGTGGATTGCGTGGCTAAATGCGTGGGTCAGACATGGGGGATTAGCTCAAATGGTAGAGCGCTCGCTTAGCATGCGAGAGGTAGCGGGATCGATGCCCGCATCCTCCAAAAACTTTTTGACTTTTTCAAACATCTTTTTAGCTAATGCTCATGGCACTCTTAGCCAAGCCAAAGAGTTGCACACACCCAGCTTTGCCAATCCTTCGATAGCTCAGCTGGTAGAGCGGAGGACTGTAGTAGAACAATTGGCAATCCTTAGGTCGCTGGTTCGATTCCGGCTCGAAGGACATTTTTTTGGGGGGTATGTTTTCATTTGGGATGTTTCAAGCTGCTGAAACACACACACTTCCGCTGACCCCTACTCTTAACACTAGAAACACCCTTTCCAGAGAGGTCTCCCGTCAACATTGGGACTTTAAAACAGGCACAGAGACCAAGCTTTCAGTTGAGAGCACATCTAAGGCTCGCCAAAGAACCACCTTTAGCTGTGACGTGCAACCAAATCAAAAAGGGGACCTCGTCCCTGGGTGGGCTTGAACCACCAACCTTTCGGTTAACAGCCGAACGCGCTAACCGATTGCGCCACAGAGACAACGGTGCTGCATGCTCGTGACTAGGCACAAGCGAAAACCCAAATGCTGGTCTCCAGGTGGACTTCAGCCCATAACAATCGGCTTTTAAGCTAAACTTGCTGAAACGGCAGAGACCGCCTTCCCACTAGCAGCTTGACAGGAACCAGAGGGTAGTTATGCTTCTCATCTCCTTTACAGACAGAAGCAGGGTGGCGCAGCGGAAGCGTGCTGGGCCCATAACCCAGAGGTCGATGGATCGAAACCATCCTCTGCTAAGCAATCAATTTTACTGTTTCCACCATTGTAATTGAGGCAAGTTCGTTTCTAGGCCAACGCATTGTTCCTCTTCTTTGGAGGTGTTTTAAGGTCTTTGTGAACGAATTTTGCTCTTCATGATAGCAGAAGTAGTCAGTCTAAGCCATGCGAATCACAGACGTCACCGACATCACCGACATCACAGCTGTCAAAGAAGCGTTGGTGGTATAGTGGTAAGCATAGCTGCCTTCCAAGCAGTTGACCCGGGTTCGATTCCCGGCCAACGCATTTCTTTCAAGGTTTTGTCACCTGTCTCCTATGCTTGCTCTTTCATGGTAAAAAATTTTGCAGCTAGAAGCACCCTTTCAGCTCCTTACATTACAATGCTCCTCCCATTACAATGCTCCTCCCAAAAGGGTCCCATGGCTCTAGAGTCTCATCTGCTACATAACAACTTTCTTGTCCTAAGTATTAAGCCACGCGAAGCTCTGTAAACATCCCAGTCTTAGTCTTCTAATGTCAAAAATATTTTGACACTTAAAAAAAAAAAAAAAAAGTTTCAAACAGTTACAGAGATTGATCAGTGGATTGCGTGGCTAAATGCGTGGGTCAGACATGGGGGATTAGCTCAAATGGTAGAGCGCTCGCTTAGCATGCGAGAGGTAGCGGGATCGATGCCCGCATCCTCCAAAAACTTTTTGACTTTTTCAAACATCTTTTTAGCTAATGCTCATGGCACTCTTAGCCAAGCCAAAGAGTTGCACACACCCGGCTTTGCCAATCCTTCGATAGCTCAGCTGGTAGAGCGGAGGACTGTAGTAGAACAATCGGCAATCCTTAGGTCGCTGGTTCGATTCCGGCTCGAAGGACATTTTTTTGGGGGGTATGTTTTCATTTGGGATGTTTCAAGATGCTGAAAAACACACACTTCCGCTGACCCCTGCTCTTAACACTAGAAACACCCTTTCCAGAGAGGTCTCCCGTCAACATTGGGACTTTAAAACAGGCACAGAGACCAAGCTTTCAGTTGAGAGCACATCTAAGGCTCGCCAAAGAACCACCTTTAGCTGTGACGTGCAACCAAATCAAAAAGGGGACCTCGTCCCTGGGTGGGCTTGAACCACCAACCTTTCGGTTAACAGCCGAACGCGCTAACCGATTGCGCCACAGAGACAACGGTGCTGCATGCTCGTGACTAGGCACAAGCGAAAACCCAAATGCTGGTCTCCAGGTGGACTTCAGCCCATAACAATCGGCTTTTAAGCTAAACTTGCTGAAACGGCAGAGACCGCCTTCCCGCTAGCAGCTTGACAGGAACCAGAGGGTAGTTATGCTTCTCATCTCCTTTACAGACAGAAGCAGAGTGGCGCAGCGGAAGCGTGCTGGGCCCATAACCCAGAGGTCGATGGATCGAAACCATCCTCTGCTAAGCAATCAATTTTACTGTTTCCACCATTGTAATTGAGGCAAGTTCGTTTCTAGGCCAACGCATTGTTCCTCTTCTTTGGAGGTGTTTTAAGGTCTTTGTGAACGAATTTTGCTCTTCATGATAGCAGAAGTAGTCAGTCTAAGCCATGCGAATCACAGACGTCACTGACATCACCGACATCACAGCTGTCAAAGAAGCGTTGGTGGTATAGTGGTAAGCATAGCTGCTTTCCAAGCAGTTGACCCGGGTTCGATTCCCGGCCAACGCATTTCTTTCAAGGTTTTGTCACCTGTCTCCTATGCTTGCTCTTTCATGGTAAAAAATTTTGCAGCTAGAAGCACCCTTTCAGCTCCTTACATTACAATGCTCCTCCCATTACAATGCTCCTCCCAAAAGGGTCCCATGGCTCTAGAGCCTCATCTGCTACATAACAACTTTCTTGTCCTAAGTATTAAGCCACGCGAAGCTCTGTAAACATCCCAGTCTTAGTCTTCTAATGTCAAAAATATTTTGACACTTAAAAAAAAAAATAAAAAAAAAAAGTTTCAAACAGTTACAGAGATTGATCAGTGGATTGCGTGGCTAAATGCGTGGGTCAGACATGGGGGATTAGCTCAAATGGTAGAGCGCTCGCTTAGCATGCGAGAGGTAGCGGGATCGATGCCCGCATCCTCCAAAAACTTTTTGACTTTTTCAAACATCTTTTTAGCTTATGCTCATGGCACTCTTAGCCAAGCCAAAGAGTTGCACACACCCAGCTTTGCCAATCCTTCGATAGCTCAGCTGGTAGAGCGGAGGACTGTAGTAGAACAATTGGCAATCCTTAGGTCGCTGGTTCGATTCCGGCTCGAAGGACATTTTTTTGGGGGGTATGTTTTCATTTGGGATGTTTCAAGCTGCTGAAACACACACACTTCCGCTGACCCCTACTCTTAACACTAGAAACACCCTTTCCAGAGAGGTCTCCCGTCAACATTGGGACTTTAAAACAGGCACAGAGACCAAGCTTTCAGTTGAGAGCACATCTAAGGCTCGCCAAAGAACCACCTTTAGCTGTGACGTGCAACCAAATCAAAAAGGGGACCTCGTCCCTGGGTGGGCTTGAACCACCAACCTTTCGGTTAACAGCCGAACGCGCTAACCGATTGCGCCACAGAGACAACGGTGCTGCATGCTCGTGACTAGGCACAAGCGAAAACCCAAATGCTGGTCTCCAGGTGGACTTCAGCCCATAACAATCGGCTTTTAAGCTAAACTTGCTGAAACGGCAGAGACCGCCTTCCCACTAGCAGCTTGACAGGAACCAGAGGGTAGTTATGCTTCTCATCTCCTTTACAGACAGAAGCAGAGTGGCGCAGCGGAAGCGTGCTGGGCCCATAACCCAGAGGTCGATGGATCGAAACCATCCTCTGCTAAGCAATCAATTTTACTGTTTCCACCATTGTAATTGAGGCAAGTTCGTTTCTAGGCCAACGCATTGTTCCTCTTCTTTGGAGGTGTTTTAAGGTCTTTGTGAACGAATTTTGCTCTTCATGATAGCAGAAGTAGTCAGTCTAAGCCATGCGAATCACAGACGTCACCGACATCACCGACATCACAGCTGTCAAAGAAGCGTTGGTGGTATAGTGGTAAGCATAGCTGCCTTCCAAGCAGTTGACCCGGGTTCGATTCCCGGCCAACGCATTTCTTTCAAGGTTTTGTCACCTGTCTCCTATGCTTGCTCTTTCATGGTAAAAAATTTTGCAGCTAGAAGCACCCTTTCAGCTCCTTACATTACAATGCTCCTCCCATTACAATGCTCCTCCCAAAAGGGTCCCATGGCTCTAGAGTCTCATCTGCTACATAACAACTTTCTTGTCCTAAGTATTAAGCCACGCGAAGCTCTGTAAACATCCCAGTCTTAGTCTTCTAATGTCAAAAATATTTTGACACTTAAAAAAAAAAAAAAAAAGTTTCAAACAGTTACAGAGATTGATCAGTGGATTGCGTGGCTAAATGCGTGGGTCAGACATGGGGGATTAGCTCAAATGGTAGAGCGCTCGCTTAGCATGCGAGAGGTAGCGGGATCGATGCCCGCATCCTCCAAAAACTTTTTGACTTTTTCAAACATCTTTTTAGCTAATGCTCATGGCACTCTTAGCCAAGCCAAAGAGTTGCACACACCCGGCTTTGCCAATCCTTCGATAGCTCAGCTGGTAGAGCGGAGGACTGTAGTAGAACAATCGGCAATCCTTAGGTCGCTGGTTCGATTCCGGCTCGAAGGACATTTTTTTGGGGGGTATGTTTTCATTTGGGATGTTTCAAGATGCTGAAAAACACACACTTCCGCTGACCCCTGCTCTTAACACTAGAAACACCCTTTCCAGAGAGGTCTCCCGTCAACATTGGGACTTTAAAACAGGCACAGAGACCAAGCTTTCAGTTGAGAGCACATCTAAGGCTCGCCAAAGAACCACCTTTAGCTGTGACGTGCAACCAAATCAAAAAGGGGACCTCGTCCCTGGGTGGGCTTGAACCACCAACCTTTCGGTTAACAGCCGAACGCGCTAACCGATTGCGCCACAGAGACAACGGTGCTGCATGCTCGTGACTAGGCACAAGCGAAAACCCAAATGCTGGTCTCCAGGTGGACTTCAGCCCATAACAATCGGCTTTTAAGCTAAACTTGCTGAAACGGCAGAGACCGCCTTCCCGCTAGCAGCTTGACAGGAACCAGAGGGTAGTTATGCTTCTCATCTCCTTTACAGACAGAAGCAGAGTGGCGCAGCGGAAGCGTGCTGGGCCCATAACCCAGAGGTCGATGGATCGAAACCATCCTCTGCTAAGCAATCAATTTTACTGTTTCCACCATTGTAATTGAGGCAAGTTCGTTTCTAGGCCAACGCATTGTTCCTCTTCTTTGGAGGTGTTTTAAGGTCTTTGTGAACGAATTTTGCTCTTCATGATAGCAGAAGTAGTCAGTCTAAGCCATGCGAATCACAGACGTCACCGACATCACCGACATCACAGCTGTCAAAGAAGCGTTGGTGGTATAGTGGTAAGCATAGCTGCTTTCCAAGCAGTTGACCCGGGTTCGATTCCCGGCCAACGCATTTCTTTCAAGGTTTTGTCACCTGTCTCCTATGCTTGCTCTTTCATGGTAAAAAATTTTGCAGCTAGAAGCACCCTTTCAGCTCCTTACATTACAATGCTCCTCCCATTACAATGCTCCTCCCAAAAGGGTCCCATGGCTCTAGAGCCTCATCTGCTACATAACAACTTTCTTGTCCTAAGTATTAAGCCACGCGAAGCTCTGTAAACATCCCAGTCTTAGTCTTCTAATGTCAAAAATATTTTGACACTTAAAAAAAAAAAATAAAAATAAAAAGTTTCAAACAGTTACAGAGATTGATCAGTGGATTGCGTGGCTAAATGCGTGGGTCAGACATGGGGGATTAGCTCAAATGGTAGAGCGCTCGCTTAGCATGCGAGAGGTAGCGGGATCGATGCCCGCATCCTCCAAAAACTTTTTGACTTTTTCAAACATCTTTTTAGCTAATGCTCATGGCACTCTTAGCCAAGCCAAAGAGTTGCACACACCCAGCTTTGCCAATCCTTCGATAGCTCAGCTGGTAGAGCGGAGGACTGTAGTAGAACAATTGGCAATCCTTAGGTCGCTGGTTCGATTCCGGCTCGAAGGACATTTTTTTGGGGGGTATGTTTTCATTTGGGATGTTTCAAGCTGCTGAAACACACACACTTCCGCTGACCCCTACTCTTAACACTAGAAACACCCTTTCCAGAGAGGTCTCCCGTCAACATTGGGACTTTAAAACAGGCACAGAGACCAAGCTTTCAGTTGAGAGCACATCTAAGGCTCGCCAAAGAACCACCTTTAGCTGTGACGTGCAACCAAATCAAAAAGGGGACCTCGTCCCTGGGTGGGCTTGAACCACCAACCTTTCGGTCAACAGCCGAACGCGCTAACCGATTGCGCCACAGAGACAACGGTGCTGCATGCTCGTGACTAGGCACAAGCGAAAACCCAAATGCTGGTCTCCAGGTGGACTTCAGCCCATAACAATCGGCTTTTAAGCTAAACTTGCTGAAACGGCAGAGACCGCCTTCCCACTAGCAGCTTGACAGGAACCAGAGGGTAGTTATGCTTCTCATCTCCTTTACAGACAGAAGCAGAGTGGCGCAGCGGAAGCGTGCTGGGCCCATAACCCAGAGGTCGATGGATCGAAACCATCCTCTGCTAAGCAATCAATTTTACTGTTTCCACCATTGTAATTGAGGCAAGTTCGTTTCTAGGCCAACGCATTGTTCCTCTTCTTTGGAGGTGTTTTAAGGTCTTTGTGAACGAATTTTGCTCTTCATGATAGCAGAAGTAGTCAGTCTAAGCCATGCGAATCACAGACGTCACCGACATCACCGACATCACAGCTGTCAAAGAATTGTTGGTGGTATAGTGGTAAGCATAGCTGCCTTCCAAGCAGTTGACCCGGGTTCGATTCCCGGCCAACGCATTTCTTTCAAGGTTTTGTCACCTGTCTCCTATGCTTGCTCTTTCATGGTAAAAAATTTTGCAGCTAGAAGCACCCTTTCAGCTCCTTACATTACAATGCTCCTCCCATTACAATGCTCCTCCCAAAAGGGTCCCATGGCTCTAGAGTCTCATCTGCTACATAACAACTTTCTTGTCCTAAGTATTAAGCCACGCGAAGCTCTGTAAACATCCCAGTCTTAGTCTTCTAATGTCAAAAATATTTTGACACTTAAAAAAAAAAAAAAAAAGTTTCAAACAGTTACAGAGATTGATCAGTGGATTGCGTGGCTAAATGCGTGGGTCAGACATGGGGGATTAGCTCAAATGGTAGAGCGCTCGCTTAACATGCGAGAGGTAGCGGGATCGATGCCCGCATCCTCCAAAAACTTTTTGACTTTTTCAAACATCTTTTTAGCTAATGCTCATGGCACTCTTAGCCAAGCCAAAGAGTTGCACACACCCGGCTTTGCCAATCCTTCGATAGCTCAGCTGGTAGAGTGGAGGACTGTAGTAGAACAATCGGCAATCCTTAGGTCGCTGGTTCGATTCCGGCTCGAAGGACATTTTTTTGGGGGGTATGTTTTCATTTGGGATGTTTCAAGATGCTGAAAAACACACACTTCCGCTGACCCCTGCTCTTAACACTAGAAACACCCTTTCCAGAGAGGTCTCCCGTCAACATTGGGACTTTAAAACAGGCACAGAGACCAAGCTTTCAGTTGAGAGCACATCTAAGGCTCGCCAAAGAACCACCTTTAGCTGTGACGTGCAACCAAATCAAAAAGGGGACCTCGTCCCTGGGTGGGCTTGAACCACCAACCTTTCGGTTAACAGCCGAACGCGCTAACCGATTGCGCCACAGAGACAACGGTGCTGCATGCTCGTGACTAGGCACAAGCGAAAACCCAAATGCTGGTCTCCAGGTGGACTTCAGCCCATAACAATCGGCTTTTAAGCTAAACTTGCTGAAACGGCAGAGACCGCCTTCCCGCTAGCAGCTTGACAGGAACCAGAGGGTAGTTATGCTTCTCATCTCCTTTACAGACAGAAGCAGAGTGGCGCAGCGGAAGCGTGCTGGGCCCATAACCCAGAGGTCGATGGATCGAAACCATCCTCTGCTAAGCAATCAATTTTACTGTTTCCACCATTGTAATTGAGGCAAGTTCGTTTCTAGGCCAACGCATTGTTCCTCTTCTTTGGAGGTGTTTTAAGGTCTTTGTGAACGAATTTTGCTCTTCATGATAGCAGAAGTAGTCAGTCTAAGCCATGCGAATCACAGACGTCACCGACATCACCGACATCACAGCTGTCAAAGAAGCGTTGGTGGTATAGTGGTAAGCATAGCTGCCTTCCAAGCAGTTGACCCGGGTTCGATTCCCGGCCAACGCATTTCTTTCAAGGTTTTGTCACCTGTCTCCTATGCTTGCTCTTTCATGGTAAAAAATTTTGCAGCTAGAAGCACCCTTTCAGCTCCTTACATTACAATGCTCCTCCCATTACAATGCTCCTCCCAAAAGGGTCCCATGGCTCTAGAGCCTCATCTGCTACATAACAACTTTCTTGTCCTAAGTATTAAGCCACGCGAAGCTCTGTAAACATCCCAGTCTTAGTCTTCTAATGTCAAAAATATTTTGACACTTAAAAAAAAAAAATAAAAAAAAAAAGTTTCAAACAGTTACAGAGATTGATCAGTGGATTGCGTGGCTAAATGCGTGGGTCAGACATGGGGGATTAGCTCAAATGGTAGAGCGCTCGCTTAGCATGCGAGAGGTAGCGGGATCGATGCCCGCATCCTCCAAAAACTTTTTGACTTTTTCAAACATCTTTTTAGCTAATGCTCATGGCACTCTTAGCCAAGCCAAAGAGTTGCACACACCCAGCTTTGCCAATCCTTCGATAGCTCAGCTGGTAGAGCGGAGGACTGTAGTAGAACAATTGGCAATCCTTAGGTCGCTGGTTCGATTCCGGCTCGAAGGACATTTTTTTGGGGGGTATGTTTTCATTTGGGATGTTTCAAGCTGCTGAAACACACACACTTCCGCTGACCCCTACTCTTAACACTAGAAACACCCTTTCCAGAGAGGTCTCCCGTCAACATTGGGACTTTAAAACAGGCACAGAGACCAAGCTTTCAGTTGAGAGCACATCTAAGGCTCGCCAAAGAACCACCTTTAGCTGTGACGTGCAACCAAATCAAAAAGGGGACCTCGTCCCTGGGTGGGCTTGAACCACCAACCTTTCGGTTAACAGCCGAACGCGCTAACCGATTGCGCCACAGAGACAACGGTGCTGCATGCTCGTGACTAGGCACAAGCGAAAACCCAAATGCTGGTCTCCAGGTGGACTTCAGCCCATAACAATCGGCTTTTAAGCTAAACTTGCTGAAACGGCAGAGACCGCCTTCCCACTAGCAGCTTGACAGGAACCAGAGGGTAGTTATGCTTCTCATCTCCTTTACAGACAGAAGCAGAGTGGCGCAGCGGAAGCGTGCTGGGCCCATAACCCAGAGGTCGATGGATCGAAACCATCCTCTGCTAAGCAATCAATTTTACTGTTTCCACCATTGTAATTGAGGCAAGTTCGTTTCTAGGCCAACGCATTGTTCCTCTTCTTTGGAGGTGTTTTAAGGTCTTTGTGAACGAATTTTGCTCTTCATGATAGCAGAAGTAGTCAGTCTAAGCCATGCGAATCACAGACGTCACCGACATCACCGACATCACAGCTGTCAAAGAAGCGTTGGTGGTATAGTGGTAAGCATAGCTGCCTTCCAAGCAGTTGACCCGGGTTCGATTCCCGGCCAACGCATTTCTTTCAAGGTTTTGTCACCTGTCTCCTATGCTTGCTCTTTCATGGTAAAAAATTTTGCAGCTAGAAGCACCCTTTCAGCTCCTTACATTACAATGCTCCTCCCATTACAATGCTCCTCCCAAAAGGGTCCCATGGCTCTAGAGTCTCATCTGCTACATAACAACTTTCTTGTCCTAAGTATTAAGCCACGCGAAGCTCTGTAAACATCCCAGTCTTAGTCTTCTAATGTCAAAAATATTTTGACACTTAAAAAAAAAAATAAAAAAAAAAAGTTTCAAACAGTTACAGAGATTGATCAGTGGATTGCGTGGCTAAATGCGTGGGTCAGACATGGGGGATTAGCTCAAATGGTAGAGCGCTCGCTTAGCATGCGAGAGGTAGCGGGATCGATGCCCGCATCCTCCAAAAACTTTTTGACTTTTTCAAACATCTTTTTAGCTTATGCTCATGGCACTCTTAGCCAAGCCAAAGAGTTGCACACACCCAGCTTTGCCAATCCTTCGATAGCTCAGCTGGTAGAGCGGAGGACTGTAGTAGAACAATTGGCAATCCTTAGGTCGCTGGTTCGATTCCGGCTCGAAGGACATTTTTTTGGGGGGTATGTTTTCATTTGGGATGTTTCAAGCTGCTGAAACACACACACTTCCGCTGACCCCTACTCTTAACACTAGAAACACCCTTTCCAGAGAGGTCTCCCGTCAACATTGGGACTTTAAAACAGGCACAGAGACCAAGCTTTCAGTTGAGAGCACATCTAAGGCTCGCCAAAGAACCACCTTTAGCTGTGACGTGCAACCAAATCAAAAAGGGGACCTCGTCCCTGGGTGGGCTTGAACCACCAACCTTTCGGTTAACAGCCGAACGCGCTAACCGATTGCGCCACAGAGACAACGGTGCTGCATGCTCGTGACTAGGCACAAGCGAAAACCCAAATGCTGGTCTCCAGGTGGACTTCAGCCCATAACAATCGGCTTTTAAGCTAAACTTGCTGAAACGGCAGAGACCGCCTTCCCACTAGCAGCTTGACAGGAACCAGAGGGTAGTTATGCTTCTCATCTCCTTTACAGACAGAAGCAGAGTGGCGCAGCGGAAGCGTGCTGGGCCCATAACCCAGAGGTCGATGGATCGAAACCATCCTCTGCTAAGCAATCAATTTTACTGTTTCCACCATTGTAATTGAGGCAAGTTCGTTTCTAGGCCAACGCATTGTTCCTCTTCTTTGGAGGTGTTTTAAGGTCTTTGTGAACGAATTTTGCTCTTCATGATAGCAGAAGTAGTCAGTCTAAGCCATGCGAATCACAGACGTCACCGACATCACCGACATCACAGCTGTCAAAGAAGCGTTGGTGGTATAGTGGTAAGCATAGCTGCCTTCCAAGCAGTTGACCCGGGTTCGATTCCCGGCCAACGCATTTCTTTCAAGGTTTTGTCACCTGTCTCCTATGCTTGCTCTTTCATGGTAAAAAATTTTGCAGCTAGAAGCACCCTTTCAGCTCCTTACATTACAATGCTCCTCCCATTACAATGCTCCTCCCAAAAGGGTCCCATGGCTCTAGAGTCTCATCTGCTACATAACAACTTTCTTGTCCTAAGTATTAAGCCACGCGAAGCTCTGTAAACATCCCAGTCTTAGTCTTCTAATGTCAAAAATATTTTGACACTTAAAAAAAAAAAAAAAAAGTTTCAAACAGTTACAGAGATTGATCAGTGGATTGCGTGGCTAAATGCGTGGGTCAGACATGGGGGATTAGCTCAAATGGTAGAGCGCTCGCTTAGCATGCGAGAGGTAGCGGGATCGATGCCCGCATCCTCCAAAAACTTTTTGACTTTTTCAAACATCTTTTTAGCTAATGCTCATGGCACTCTTAGCCAAGCCAAAGAGTTGCACACACCCAGCTTTGCCAATCCTTCGATAGCTCAGCTGGTAGAGCGGAGGACTGTAGTAGAACAATCGGCAATCCTTAGGTCGCTGGTTCGATTCCGGCTCGAAGGACATTTTTTTGGGGGGTATGTTTTCATTTGGGATGTTTCAAGATGCTGAAAAACACACACTTCCGCTGACCCCTGCTCTTAACACTAGAAACACCCTTTCCAGAGAGGTCTCCCGTCAACATTGGGACTTTAAAACAGGCACAGAGACCAAGCTTTCAGTTGAGAGCACATCTAAGGCTCGCCAAAGAACCACCTTTAGCTGTGACGTGCAACCAAATCAAAAAGGGGACCTCGTCCCTGGGTGGGCTTGAACCACCAACCTTTCGGTTAACAGCCGAACGCGCTAACCGATTGCGCCACAGAGACAACGGTGCTGCATGCTCGTGACTAGGCACAAGCGAAAACCCAAATGCTGGTCTCCAGGTGGACTTCAGCCCATAACAATCGGCTTTTAAGCTAAACTTGCTGAAACGGCAGAGACCGCCTTCCCGCTAGCAGCTTGACAGGAACCAGAGGGTAGTTATGCTTCTCATCTCCTTTACAGACAGAAGCAGAGTGGCGCAGCGGAAGCGTGCTGGGCCCATAACCCAGAGGTCGATGGATCGAAACCATCCTCTGCTAAGCAATCAATTTTACTGTTTCCACCATTGTAATTGAGGCAAGTTCGTTTCTAGGCCAACGCATTGTTCCTCTTCTTTGGAGGTGTTTTAAGGTCTTTGTGAACGAATTTTGCTCTTCATGATAGCAGAAGTAGTCAGTCTAAGCCATGCGAATCACAGACGTCACCGACATCACCGACATCACAGCTGTCAAAGAAGCGTTGGTGGTATAGTGGTAAGCATAGCTGCCTTCCAAGCAGTTGACCCGGGTTCGATTCCCGGCCAACGCATTTCTTTCAAGGTTTTGTCACCTGTCTCCTATGCTTGCTCTTTCATGGTAAAAAATTTTGCAGCTAGAAGCACCCTTTCAGCTCCTTACATTACAATGCTCCTCCCATTACAATGCTCCTCCCAAAAGGGTCCCATGGCTCTAGAGCCTCATCTGCTACATAACAACTTTCTTGTCCTAAGTATTAAGCCACGCGAAGCTCTGTAAACATCCCAGTCTTAGTCTTCTAATGTCAAAAATATTTTGACACTTAAAAAAAAAAAAAAAAAGTTTCAAACAGTTACAGAGATTGATCAGTGGATTGCGTGGCTAAATGCGTGGGTCAGACATGGGGGATTAGCTCAAATGGTAGAGCGCTCGCTTAGCATGCGAGAGGTAGCGGGATCGATGCCCGCATCCTCCAAAAACTTTTTGACTTTTTCAAACATCTTTTTAGCTAATGCTCATGGCACTCTTAGCCAAGCCAAAGAGTTGCACACACCCAGCTTTGCCAATCCTTCGATAGCTCAGCTGGTAGAGCGGAGGACTGTAGTAGAACAATTGGCAATCCTTAGGTCGCTGGTTCGATTCCGGCTCGAAGGACATTTTTTTGGGGGGTATGTTTTCATTTGGGATGTTTCAAGCTGCTGAAACACACACACTTCCGCTGACCCCTACTCTTAACACTAGAAACACCCTTTCCAGAGAGGTCTCCCGTCAACATTGGGACTTTAAAACAGGCACAGAGACCAAGCTTTCAGTTGAGAGCACATCTAAGGCTCGCCAAAGAACCACCTTTAGCTGTGACGTGCAACCAAATCAAAAAGGGGACCTCGTCCCTGGGTGGGCTTGAACCACCAACCTTTCGGTTAACAGCCGAACGCGCTAACCGATTGCGCCACAGAGACAACGGTGCTGCATGCTCGTGACTAGGCACAAGCGAAAACCCAAATGCTGGTCTCCAGGTGGACTTCAGCCCATAACAATCGGCTTTTAAGCTAAACTTGCTGAAACGGCAGAGACCGCCTTCCCGCTAGCAGCTTGACAGGAACCAGAGGGTAGTTATGCTTCTCATCTCCTTTACAGACAGAAGCAGAGTGGCGCAGCGGAAGCGTGCTGGGCCCATAACCCAGAGGTCGATGGATCGAAACCATCCTCTGCTAAGCAATCAATTTTACTGTTTCCACCATTGTAATTGAGGCAAGTTCGTTTCTAGGCCAACGCATTGTTCCTCTTCTTTGGAGGTGTTTTAAGGTCTTTGTGAACGAATTTTGCTCTTCATGATAGCAGAAGTAGTCAGTCTAAGCCATGCGAATCACAGACGTCACCGACATCACCGACATCACAGCTGTCAAAGAAGCGTTGGTGGTATAGTGGTAAGCATAGCTGCTTTCCAAGCAGTTGACCCGGGTTCGATTCCCGGCCAACGCATTTCTTTCAAGGTTTTGTCACCTGTCTCCTATGCTTGCTCTTTCATGGTAAAAAATTTTGCAGCTAGAAGCACCCTTTCAGCTCCTTACATTACAATGCTCCTCCCATTACAATGCTCCTCCCAAAAGGGTCCCATGGCTCTAGAGCCTCATCTGCTACATAACAACTTTCTTGTCCTAAGTATTAAGCCACGCGAAGCTCTGTAAACATCCCAGTCTTAGTCTTCTAATGTCAAAAATATTTTGACACTTAAAAAAAAAAAAAAAAAAAAAAAAAAAGTTTCAAACAGTTACAGAGATTGATCAGTGGATTGCGTGGCTAAATGCGTGGGTCAGACATGGGGGATTAGCTCAAATGGTAGAGCGCTCGCTTAGCATGCGAGAGGTAGCGGGATCGATGCCCGCATCCTCCAAAAACTTTTTGACTTTTTCAAACATCTTTTTAGCTAATGCTCATGGCACTCTTAGCCAAGCCAAAGAGTTGCACACACCCGGCTTTGCCAATCCTTCGATAGCTCAGCTGGTAGAGCGGAGGACTGTAGTAGAACAATCGGCAATCCTTAGGTCGCTGGTTCGATTCCGGCTCGAAGGACATTTTTTTGGGGGGTATGTTTTCATTTGGGATGTTTCAAGATGCTGAAAAACACACACTTCCGCTGACCCCTGCTCTTAACACTAGAAACACCCTTTCCAGAGAGGTCTCCCGTCAACATTGGGACTTTAAAACAGGCACAGAGACCAAGCTTTCAGTTGAGAGCACATCTAAGGCTCGCCAAAGAACCACCTTTAGCTGTGACGTGCAACCAAATCAAAAAGGGGACCTCGTCCCTGGGTGGGCTTGAACCACCAACCTTTCGGTTAACAGCCGAACGCGCTAACCGATTGCGCCACAGAGACAACGGTGCTGCATGCTCGTGACTAGGCACAAGCGAAAACCCAAATGCTGGTCTCCAGGTGGACTTCAGCCCATAACAATCGGCTTTTAAGCTAAACTTGCTGAAACGGCAGAGACCGCCTTCCCGCTAGCAGCTTGACAGGAACCAGAGGGTAGTTATGCTTCTCATCTCCTTTACAGACAGAAGCAGAGTGGCGCAGCGGAAGCGTGCTGGGCCCATAACCCAGAGGTCGATGGATCGAAACCATCCTCTGCTAAGCAATCAATTTTACTGTTTCCACCATTGTAATTGAGGCAAGTTCGTTTCTAGGCCAACGCATTGTTCCTCTTCTTTGGAGGTGTTTTAAGGTCTTTGTGAACGAATTTTGCTCTTCATGATAGCAGAAGTAGTCAGTCTAAGCCATGCGAATCACAGACGTCACCGACATCACCGACATCACCGACATCACAGCTGTCAAAGAAGCGTTGGTGGTATAGTGGTAAGCATAGCTGCTTTCCAAGCAGTTGACCCGGGTTCGATTCCCGGCCAACGCATTTCTTTCAAGGTTTTGTCACCTGTCTCCTATGCTTGCTCTTTCATGGTAAAAAATTTTGCAGCTAGAAGCACCCTTTCAGCTCCTTACATTACAATGCTCCTCCCATTACAATGCTCCTCCCAAAAGGGTCCCATGGCTCTAGAGCCTCATCTGCTACATAACAACTTTCTTGTCCTAAGTATTAAGCCACGCGAAGCTCTGTAAACATCCCAGTCTTAGTCTTCTAATGTCAAAAATATTTTGACACTTAAAAAAAAAAAAAAAAAGTTTCAAACAGTTACAGAGATTGATCAGTGGATTGCGTGGCTAAATGCGTGGGTCAGACATGGGGGATTAGCTCAAATGGTAGAGCGCTCGCTTAGCATGCGAGAGGTAGCGGGATCGATGCCCGCATCCTCCAAAAACTTTTTGACTTTTTCAAACATCTTTTTAGCTAATGCTCATGGCACTCTTAGCCAAGCCAAAGAGTTGCACACACCCGGCTTTGCCAATCCTTCGATAGCTCAGCTGGTAGAGCGGAGGACTGTAGTAGAACAATCGGCAATCCTTAGGTCGCTGGTTCGATTCCGGCTCGAAGGACATTTTTTTGGGGGGTATGTTTTCATTTGGGATGTTTCAAGATGCTGAAAAACACACACTTCCGCTGACCCCTGCTCTTAACACTAGAAACACCCTTTCCAGAGAGGTCTCCCGTCAACATTGGGACTTTAAAACAGGCACAGAGACCAAGCTTTCAGTTGAGAGCACATCTAAGGCTCGCCAAAGAACCACCTTTAGCTGTGACGTGCAACCAAATCAAAAAGGGGACCTCGTCCCTGGGTGGGCTTGAACCACCAACCTTTCGGTTAACAGCCGAACGCGCTAACCGATTGCGCCACAGAGACAACGGTGCTGCATGCTCGTGACTAGGCACAAGCGAAAACCCAAATGCTGGTCTCCAGGTGGACTTCAGCCCATAACAATCGGCTTTTAAGCTAAACTTGCTGAAACGGCAGAGACCGCCTTCCCGCTAGCAGCTTGACAGGAACCAGAGGGTAGTTATGCTTCTCATCTCCTTTACAGACAGAAGCAGAGTGGCGCAGCGGAAGCGTGCTGGGCCCATAACCCAGAGGTCGATGGATCGAAACCATCCTCTGCTAAGCAATCAATTTTACTGTTTCCACCATTGTAATTGAGGCAAGTTCGTTTCTAGGCCAACGCATTGTTCCTCTTCTTTGGAGGTGTTTTAAGGTCTTTGTGAACGAATTTTGCTCTTCATGATAGCAGAAGTAGTCAGTCTAAGCCATGCGAATCACAGACGTCACCGACATCACCGACATCACAGCTGTCAAAGAAGCGTTGGTGGTATAGTGGTAAGCATAGCTGCTTTCCAAGCAGTTGACCCGGGTTCGATTCCCGGCCAACGCATTTCTTTCAAGGTTTTGTCACCTGTCTCCTATGCTTGCTCTTTCATGGTAAAAAATTTTGCAGCTAGAAGCACCCTTTCAGCTCCTTACATTACAATGCTCCTCCCATTACAATGCTCCTCCCAAAAGGGTCCCATGGCTCTAGAGCCTCATCTGCTACATAACAACTTTCTTGTCCTAAGTATTAAGCCACGCGAAGCTCTGTAAACATCCCAGTCTTAGTCTTCTAATGTCAAAAATATTTTGACACTTAAAAAAAAAAAAAAAAAAAAAAAAAAGTTTCAAACAGTTACAGAGATTGATCAGTGGATTGCGTGGCTAAATGCGTGGGTCAGACATGGGGGATTAGCTCAAATGGTAGAGCGCTCGCTTAGCATGCGAGAGGTAGCGGGATCGATGCCCGCATCCTCCAAAAACTTTTTGACTTTTTCAAACATCTTTTTAGCTAATGCTCATGGCACTCTTAGCCAAGCCAAAGAGTTGCACACACCCGGCTTTGCCAATCCTTCGATAGCTCAGCTGGTAGAGCGGAGGACTGTAGTAGAACAATCGGCAATCCTTAGGTCGCTGGTTCGATTCCGGCTCGAAGGACATTTTTTTGGGGGGTATGTTTTCATTTGGGATGTTTCAAGATGCTGAAAAACACACACTTCCGCTGACCCCTGCTCTTAACACTAGAAACACCCTTTCCAGAGAGGTCTCCCGTCAACATTGGGACTTTAAAACAGGCACAGAGACCAAGCTTTCAGTTGAGAGCACATCTAAGGCTCGCCAAAGAACCACCTTTAGCTGTGACGTGCAACCAAATCAAAAAGGGGACCTCGTCCCTGGGTGGGCTTGAACCACCAACCTTTCGGTTAACAGCCGAACGCGCTAACCGATTGCGCCACAGAGACAACAGTGCTGCATGCTCGTGACTAGGCACAAGCGAAAACCCAAATGCTGGTCTCCAGGTGGACTTCAGCCCATAACAATCGGCTTTTAAGCTAAACTTGCTGAAACGGCAGAGACCGCCTTCCCGCTAGCAGCTTGACAGGAACCAGAGGGTAGTTATGCTTCTCATCTCCTTTACAGACAGAAGCAGAGTGGCGCAGCGGAAGCGTGCTGGGCCCATAACCCAGAGGTCGATGGATCGAAACCATCCTCTGCTAAGCAATCAATTTTACTGTTTCCACCATTGTAATTGAGGCAAGTTCGTTTCTAGGCCAACGCATTGTTCCTCTTCTTTGGAGGTGTTTTAAGGTCTTTGTGAACGAATTTTGCTCTTCATGATAGCAGAAGTAGTCAGTCTAAGCCATGCGAATCACAGACGTCACCGACATCACCGACATCACAGCTGTCAAAGAAGCGTTGGTGGTATAGTGGTAAGCATAGCTGCTTTCCAAGCAGTTGACCCGGGTTCGATTCCCGGCCAACGCATTTCTTTCAAGGTTTTGTCACCTGTCTCCTATGCTTGCTCTTTCATGGTAAAAAATTTTGCAGCTAGAAGCACCCTTTCAGCTCCTTACATTACAATGCTCCTCCCATTACAATGCTCCTCCCAAAAGGGTCCCATGGCTCTAGAGCCTCATCTGCTACATAACAACTTTCTTGTCCTAAGTATTAAGCCACGCGAAGCTCTGTAAACATCCCAGTCTTAGTCTTCTAATGTCAAAAATATTTTGACACTTAAAAAAAAAAAAAAAAAAAAAAAAAAAAGTTTCAAACAGTTACAGAGATTGATCAGTGGATTGCGTGGCTAAATGCGTGGGTCAGACATGGGGGATTAGCTCAAATGGTAGAGCGCTCGCTTAGCATGCGAGAGGTAGCGGGATCGATGCCCGCATCCTCCAAAAACTTTTTGACTTTTTCAAACATCTTTTTAGCTAATGCTCATGGCACTCTTAGCCAAGCCAAAGAGTTGCACACACCCGGCTTTGCCAATCCTTCGATAGCTCAGCTGGTAGAGCGGAGGACTGTAGTAGAACAATCGGCAATCCTTAGGTCGCTGGTTCGATTCCGGCTCGAAGGACATTTTTTTGGGGGGTATGTTTTCATTTGGGATGTTTCAAGATGCTGAAAAACACACACTTCCGCTGACCCCTGCTCTTAACACTAGAAACACCCTTTCCAGAGAGGTCTCCCGTCAACATTGGGACTTTAAAACAGGCACAGAGACCAAGCTTTCAGTTGAGAGCACATCTAAGGCTCGCCAAAGAACCACCTTTAGCTGTGACGTGCAACCAAATCAAAAAGGGGACCTCGTCCCTGGGTGGGCTTGAACCACCAACCTTTCGGTTAACAGCCGAACGCGCTAACCGATTGCGCCACAGAGACAACGGTGCTGCATGCTCGTGACTAGGCACAAGCGAAAACCCAAATGCTGGTCTCCAGGTGGACTTCAGCCCATAACAATCGGCTTTTAAGCTAAACTTGCTGAAACGGCAGAGACCGCCTTCCCGCTAGCAGCTTGACAGGAACCAGAGGGTAGTTATGCTTCTCATCTCCTTTACAGACAGAAGCAGAGTGGCGCAGCGGAAGCGTGCTGGGCCCATAACCCAGAGGTCGATGGATCGAAACCATCCTCTGCTAAGCAATCAATTTTACTGTTTCCACCATTGTAATTGAGGCAAGTTCGTTTCTAGGCCAACGCATTGTTCCTCTTCTTTGGAGGTGTTTTAAGGTCTTTGTGAACGAATTTTGCTCTTCATGATAGCAGAAGTAGTCAGTCTAAGCCATGCGAATCACAGACGTCACCGACATCACCGACATCACAGCTGTCAAAGAAGCGTTGGTGGTATAGTGGTAAGCATAGCTGCTTTCCAAGCAGTTGACCCGGGTTCGATTCCCGGCCAACGCATTTCTTTCAAGGTTTTGTCACCTGTCTCCTATGCTTGCTCTTTCATGGTAAAAAATTTTGCAGCTAGAAGCACCCTTTCAGCTCCTTACATTACAATGCTCCTCCCATTACAATGCTCCTCCCAAAAGGGTCCCATGGCTCTAGAGCCTCATCTGCTACATAACAACTTTCTTGTCCTAAGTATTAAGCCACGCGAAGCTCTGTAAACATCCCAGTCTTAGTCTTCTAATGTCAAAAATATTTTGACACTTAAAAAAAAAAAAAAAAAGTTTCAAACAGTTACAGAGATTGATCAGTGGATTGCGTGGCTAAATGCGTGGGTCAGACATGGGGGATTAGCTCAAATGGTAGAGCGCTCGCTTAGCATGCGAGAGGTAGCGGGATCGATGCCCGCATCCTCCAAAAACTTTTTGACTTTTTCAAACATCTTTTTAGCTAATGCTCATGGCACTCTTAGCCAAGCCAAAGAGTTGCACACACCCGGCTTTGCCAATCCTTCGATAGCTCAGCTGGTAGAGCGGAGGACTGTAGTAGAACAATCGGCAATCCTTAGGTCGCTGGTTCGATTCCGGCTCGAAGGACATTTTTTTGGGGGGTATGTTTTCATTTGGGATGTTTCAAGATGCTGAAAAACACACACTTCCGCTGACCCCTGCTCTTAACACTAGAAACACCCTTTCCAGAGAGGTCTCCCGTCAACATTGGGACTTTAAAACAGGCACAGAGACCAAGCTTTCAGTTGAGAGCACATCTAAGGCTCGCCAAAGAACCACCTTTAGCTGTGACGTGCAACCAAATCAAAAAGGGGACCTCGTCCCTGGGTGGGCTTGAACCACCAACCTTTCGGTTAACAGCCGAACGCGCTAACCGATTGCGCCACAGAGACAACGGTGCTGCATGCTCGTGACTAGGCACAAGCGAAAACCCAAATGCTGGTCTCCAGGTGGACTTCAGCCCATAACAATCGGCTTTTAAGCTAAACTTGCTGAAACGGCAGAGACCGCCTTCCCGCTAGCAGCTTGACAGGAACCAGAGGGTAGTTATGCTTCTCATCTCCTTTACAGACAGAAGCAGAGTGGCGCAGCGGAAGCGTGCTGGGCCCATAACCCAGAGGTCGATGGATCGAAACCATCCTCTGCTAAGCAATCAATTTTACTGTTTCCACCATTGTAATTGAGGCAAGTTCGTTTCTAGGCCAACGCATTGTTCCTCTTCTTTGGAGGTGTTTTAAGGTCTTTGTGAACGAATTTTGCTCTTCATGATAGCAGAAGTAGTCAGTCTAAGCCATGCGAATCACAGACGTCACCGACATCACCGACATCACAGCTGTCAAAGAAGCGTTGGTGGTATAGTGGTAAGCATAGCTGCTTTCCAAGCAGTTGACCCGGGTTCGATTCCCGGCCAACGCATTTCTTTCAAGGTTTTGTCACCTGTCTCCTATGCTTGCTCTTTCATGGTAAAAAATTTTGCAGCTAGAAGCACCCTTTCAGCTCCTTACATTACAATGCTCCTCCCATTACAATGCTCCTCCCAAAAGGGTCCCATGGCTCTAGAGCCTCATCTGCTACATAACAACTTTCTTGTCCTAAGTATTAAGCCACGCGAAGCTCTGTAAACATCCCAGTCTTAGTCTTCTAATGTCAAAAATATTTTGACACTTAAAAAAAAAAAAAAAAAAAAAAAAAAGTTTCAAACAGTTACAGAGATTGATCAGTGGATTGCGTGGCTAAATGCGTGGGTCAGACATGGGGGATTAGCTCAAATGGTAGAGCGCTCGCTTAGCATGCGAGAGGTAGCGGGATCGATGCCCGCATCCTCCAAAAACTTTTTGACTTTTTCAAACATCTTTTTAGCTAATGCTCATGGCACTCTTAGCCAAGCCAAAGAGTTGCACACACCCGGCTTTGCCAATCCTTCGATAGCTCAGCTGGTAGAGCGGAGGACTGTAGTAGAACAATCGGCAATCCTTAGGTCGCTGGTTCGATTCCGGCTCGAAGGACATTTTTTTGGGGGGTATGTTTTCATTTGGGATGTTTCAAGATGCTGAAAAACACACACTTCCGCTGACCCCTGCTCTTAACACTAGAAACACCCTTTCCAGAGAGGTCTCCCGTCAACATTGGGACTTTAAAACAGGCACAGAGACCAAGCTTTCAGTTGAGAGCACATCTAAGGCTCGCCAAAGAACCACCTTTAGCTGTGACGTGCAACCAAATCAAAAAGGGGACCTCGTCCCTGGGTGGGCTTGAACCACCAACCTTTCGGTTAACAGCCGAACGCGCTAACCGATTGCGCCACAGAGACAACAGTGCTGCATGCTCGTGACTAGGCACAAGCGAAAACCCAAATGCTGGTCTCCAGGTGGACTTCAGCCCATAACAATCGGCTTTTAAGCTAAACTTGCTGAAACGGCAGAGACCGCCTTCCCGCTAGCAGCTTGACAGGAACCAGAGGGTAGTTATGCTTCTCATCTCCTTTACAGACAGAAGCAGAGTGGCGCAGCGGAAGCGTGCTGGGCCCATAACCCAGAGGTCGATGGATCGAAACCATCCTCTGCTAAGCAATCAATTTTACTGTTTCCACCATTGTAATTGAGGCAAGTTCGTTTCTAGGCCAACGCATTGTTCCTCTTCTTTGGAGGTGTTTTAAGGTCTTTGTGAACGAATTTTGCTCTTCATGATAGCAGAAGTAGTCAGTCTAAGCCATGCGAATCACAGACGTCACCGACATCACCGACATCACAGCTGTCAAAGAAGCGTTGGTGGTATAGTGGTAAGCATAGCTGCTTTCCAAGCAGTTGACCCGGGTTCGATTCCCGGCCAACGCATTTCTTTCAAGGTTTTGTCACCTGTCTCCTATGCTTGCTCTTTCATGGTAAAAAATTTTGCAGCTAGAAGCACCCTTTCAGCTCCTTACATTACAATGCTCCTCCCATTACAATGCTCCTCCCAAAAGGGTCCCATGGCTCTAGAGCCTCATCTGCTACATAACAACTTTCTTGTCCTAAGTATTAAGCCACGCGAAGCTCTGTAAACATCCCAGTCTTAGTCTTCTAATGTCAAAAATATTTTGACACTTAAAAAAAAAAAAAAAAAAAAAAAAAAGTTTCAAACAGTTACAGAGATTGATCAGTGGATTGCGTGGCTAAATGCGTGGGTCAGACATGGGGGATTAGCTCAAATGGTAGAGCGCTCGCTTAGCATGCGAGAGGTAGCGGGATCGATGCCCGCATCCTCCAAAAACTTTTTGACTTTTTCAAACATCTTTTTAGCTAATGCTCATGGCACTCTTAGCCAAGCCAAAGAGTTGCACACACCCGGCTTTGCCAATCCTTCGATAGCTCAGCTGGTAGAGCGGAGGACTGTAGTAGAACAATCGGCAATCCTTAGGTCGCTGGTTCGATTCCGGCTCGAAGGACATTTTTTTGGGGGGTATGTTTTCATTTGGGATGTTTCAAGATGCTGAAAAACACACACTTCCGCTGACCCCTGCTCTTAACACTAGAAACACCCTTTCCAGAGAGGTCTCCCGTCAACATTGGGACTTTAAAACAGGCACAGAGACCAAGCTTTCAGTTGAGAGCACATCTAAGGCTCGCCAAAGAACCACCTTTAGCTGTGACGTGCAACCAAATCAAAAAGGGGACCTCGTCCCTGGGTGGGCTTGAACCACCAACCTTTCGGTTAACAGCCGAACGCGCTAACCGATTGCGCCACAGAGACAACAGTGCTGCATGCTCGTGACTAGGCACAAGCGAAAACCCAAATGCTGGTCTCCAGGTGGACTTCAGCCCATAACAATCGGCTTTTAAGCTAAACTTGCTGAAACGGCAGAGACCGCCTTCCCGCTAGCAGCTTGACAGGAACCAGAGGGTAGTTATGCTTCTCATCTCCTTTACAGACAGAAGCAGAGTGGCGCAGCGGAAGCGTGCTGGGCCCATAACCCAGAGGTCGATGGATCGAAACCATCCTCTGCTAAGCAATCAATTTTACTGTTTCCACCATTGTAATTGAGGCAAGTTCGTTTCTAGGCCAACGCATTGTTCCTCTTCTTTGGAGGTGTTTTAAGGTCTTTGTGAACGAATTTTGCTCTTCATGATAGCAGAAGTAGTCAGTCTAAGCCATGCGAATCACAGACGTCACCGACATCACCGACATCACAGCTGTCAAAGAAGCGTTGGTGGTATAGTGGTAAGCATAGCTGCTTTCCAAGCAGTTGACCCGGGTTCGATTCCCGGCCAACGCATTTCTTTCAAGGTTTTGTCACCTGTCTCCTATGCTTGCTCTTTCATGGTAAAAAATTTTGCAGCTAGAAGCACCCTTTCAGCTCCTTACATTACAATGCTCCTCCCATTACAATGCTCCTCCCAAAAGGGTCCCATGGCTCTAGAGCCTCATCTGCTACATAACAACTTTCTTGTCCTAAGTATTAAGCCACGCGAAGCTCTGTAAACATCCCAGTCTTAGTCTTCTAATGTCAAAAATATTTTGACACTTAAAAAAAAAAAAAAAAAAAAAAAAAAAAGTTTCAAACAGTTACAGAGATTGATCAGTGGATTGCGTGGCTAAATGCGTGGGTCAGACATGGGGGATTAGCTCAAATGGTAGAGCGCTCGCTTAGCATGCGAGAGGTAGCGGGATCGATGCCCGCATCCTCCAAAAACTTTTTGACTTTTTCAAACATCTTTTTAGCTAATGCTCATGGCACTCTTAGCCAAGCCAAAGAGTTGCACACACCCGGCTTTGCCAATCCTTCGATAGCTCAGCTGGTAGAGCGGAGGACTGTAGTAGAACAATCGGCAATCCTTAGGTCGCTGGTTCGATTCCGGCTCGAAGGACATTTTTTTGGGGGGTATGTTTTCATTTGGGATGTTTCAAGATGCTGAAAAACACACACTTCCGCTGACCCCTGCTCTTAACACTAGAAACACCCTTTCCAGAGAGGTCTCCCGTCAACATTGGGACTTTAAAACAGGCACAGAGACCAAGCTTTCAGTTGAGAGCACATCTAAGGCTCGCCAAAGAACCACCTTTAGCTGTGACGTGCAACCAAATCAAAAAGGGGACCTCGTCCCTGGGTGGGCTTGAACCACCAACCTTTCGGTTAACAGCCGAACGCGCTAACCGATTGCGCCACAGAGACAACGGTGCTGCATGCTCGTGACTAGGCACAAGCGAAAACCCAAATGCTGGTCTCCAGGTGGACTTCAGCCCATAACAATCGGCTTTTAAGCTAAACTTGCTGAAACGGCAGAGACCGCCTTCCCGCTAGCAGCTTGACAGGAACCAGAGGGTAGTTATGCTTCTCATCTCCTTTACAGACAGAAGCAGAGTGGCGCAGCGGAAGCGTGCTGGGCCCATAACCCAGAGGTCGATGGATCGAAACCATCCTCTGCTAAGCAATCAATTTTACTGTTTCCACCATTGTAATTGAGGCAAGTTCGTTTCTAGGCCAACGCATTGTTCCTCTTCTTTGGAGGTGTTTTAAGGTCTTTGTGAACGAATTTTGCTCTTCATGATAGCAGAAGTAGTCAGTCTAAGCCATGCGAATCACAGACGTCACCGACATCACCGACATCACAGCTGTCAAAGAAGCGTTGGTGGTATAGTGGTAAGCATAGCTGCTTTCCAAGCAGTTGACCCGGGTTCGATTCCCGGCCAACGCATTTCTTTCAAGGTTTTGTCACCTGTCTCCTATGCTTGCTCTTTCATGGTAAAAAATTTTGCAGCTAGAAGCACCCTTTCAGCTCCTTACATTACAATGCTCCTCCCATTACAATGCTCCTCCCAAAAGGGTCCCATGGCTCTAGAGCCTCATCTGCTACATAACAACTTTCTTGTCCTAAGTATTAAGCCACGCGAAGCTCTGTAAACATCCCAGTCTTAGTCTTCTAATGTCAAAAATATTTTGACACTTAAAAAAAAAAAAAAAAAAAAAAAAAAGTTTCAAACAGTTACAGAGATTGATCAGTGGATTGCGTGGCTAAATGCGTGGGTCAGACATGGGGGATTAGCTCAAATGGTAGAGCGCTCGCTTAGCATGCGAGAGGTAGCGGGATCGATGCCCGCATCCTCCAAAAACTTTTTGACTTTTTCAAACATCTTTTTAGCTAATGCTCATGGCACTCTTAGCCAAGCCAAAGAGTTGCACACACCCGGCTTTGCCAATCCTTCGATAGCTCAGCTGGTAGAGCGGAGGACTGTAGTAGAACAATCGGCAATCCTTAGGTCGCTGGTTCGATTCCGGCTCGAAGGACATTTTTTTGGGGGGTATGTTTTCATTTGGGATGTTTCAAGATGCTGAAAAACACACACTTCCGCTGACCCCTGCTCTTAACACTAGAAACACCCTTTCCAGAGAGGTCTCCCGTCAACATTGGGACTTTAAAACAGGCACAGAGACCAAGCTTTCAGTTGAGAGCACATCTAAGGCTCGCCAAAGAACCACCTTTAGCTGTGACGTGCAACCAAATCAAAAAGGGGACCTCGTCCCTGGGTGGGCTTGAACCACCAACCTTTCGGTTAACAGCCGAACGCGCTAACCGATTGCGCCACAGAGACAACAGTGCTGCATGCTCGTGACTAGGCACAAGCGAAAACCCAAATGCTGGTCTCCAGGTGGACTTCAGCCCATAACAATCGGCTTTTAAGCTAAACTTGCTGAAACGGCAGAGACCGCCTTCCCGCTAGCAGCTTGACAGGAACCAGAGGGTAGTTATGCTTCTCATCTCCTTTACAGACAGAAGCAGAGTGGCGCAGCGGAAGCGTGCTGGGCCCATAACCCAGAGGTCGATGGATCGAAACCATCCTCTGCTAAGCAATCAATTTTACTGTTTCCACCATTGTAATTGAGGCAAGTTCGTTTCTAGGCCAACGCATTGTTCCTCTTCTTTGGAGGTGTTTTAAGGTCTTTGTGAACGAATTTTGCTCTTCATGATAGCAGAAGTAGTCAGTCTAAGCCATGCGAATCACAGACGTCACCGACATCACCGACATCACAGCTGTCAAAGAAGCGTTGGTGGTATAGTGGTAAGCATAGCTGCTTTCCAAGCAGTTGACCCGGGTTCGATTCCCGGCCAACGCATTTCTTTCAAGGTTTTGTCACCTGTCTCCTATGCTTGCTCTTTCATGGTAAAAAATTTTGCAGCTAGAAGCACCCTTTCAGCTCCTTACATTACAATGCTCCTCCCATTACAATGCTCCTCCCAAAAGGGTCCCATGGCTCTAGAGCCTCATCTGCTACATAACAACTTTCTTGTCCTAAGTATTAAGCCACGCGAAGCTCTGTAAACATCCCAGTCTTAGTCTTCTAATGTCAAAAATATTTTGACACTTAAAAAAAAAAAAAAAAAAAAAAAAAAAAGTTTCAAACAGTTACAGAGATTGATCAGTGGATTGCGTGGCTAAATGCGTGGGTCAGACATGGGGGATTAGCTCAAATGGTAGAGCGCTCGCTTAGCATGCGAGAGGTAGCGGGATCGATGCCCGCATCCTCCAAAAACTTTTTGACTTTTTCAAACATCTTTTTAGCTAATGCTCATGGCACTCTTAGCCAAGCCAAAGAGTTGCACACACCCGGCTTTGCCAATCCTTCGATAGCTCAGCTGGTAGAGCGGAGGACTGTAGTAGAACAATCGGCAATCCTTAGGTCGCTGGTTCGATTCCGGCTCGAAGGACATTTTTTTGGGGGGTATGTTTTCATTTGGGATGTTTCAAGATGCTGAAAAACACACACTTCCGCTGACCCCTGCTCTTAACACTAGAAACACCCTTTCCAGAGAGGTCTCCCGTCAACATTGGGACTTTAAAACAGGCACAGAGACCAAGCTTTCAGTTGAGAGCACATCTAAGGCTCGCCAAAGAACCACCTTTAGCTGTGACGTGCAACCAAATCAAAAAGGGGACCTCGTCCCTGGGTGGGCTTGAACCACCAACCTTTCGGTTAACAGCCGAACGCGCTAACCGATTGCGCCACAGAGACAACGGTGCTGCATGCTCGTGACTAGGCACAAGCGAAAACCCAAATGCTGGTCTCCAGGTGGACTTCAGCCCATAACAATCGGCTTTTAAGCTAAACTTGCTGAAACGGCAGAGACCGCCTTCCCGCTAGCAGCTTGACAGGAACCAGAGGGTAGTTATGCTTCTCATCTCCTTTACAGACAGAAGCAGAGTGGCGCAGCGGAAGCGTGCTGGGCCCATAACCCAGAGGTCGATGGATCGAAACCATCCTCTGCTAAGCAATCAATTTTACTGTTTCCACCATTGTAATTGAGGCAAGTTCGTTTCTAGGCCAACGCATTGTTCCTCTTCTTTGGAGGTGTTTTAAGGTCTTTGTGAACGAATTTTGCTCTTCATGATAGCAGAAGTAGTCAGTCTAAGCCATGCGAATCACAGACGTCACCGACATCACCGACATCACAGCTGTCAAAGAAGCGTTGGTGGTATAGTGGTAAGCATAGCTGCTTTCCAAGCAGTTGACCCGGGTTCGATTCCCGGCCAACGCATTTCTTTCAAGGTTTTGTCACCTGTCTCCTATGCTTGCTCTTTCATGGTAAAAAATTTTGCAGCTAGAAGCACCCTTTCAGCTCCTTACATTACAATGCTCCTCCCATTACAATGCTCCTCCCAAAAGGGTCCCATGGCTCTAGAGCCTCATCTGCTACATAACAACTTTCTTGTCCTAAGTATTAAGCCACGCGAAGCTCTGTAAACATCCCAGTCTTAGTCTTCTAATGTCAAAAATATTTTGACACTTAAAAAAAAAAAAAAAAAAAAAAAAAAGTTTCAAACAGTTACAGAGATTGATCAGTGGATTGCGTGGCTAAATGCGTGGGTCAGACATGGGGGATTAGCTCAAATGGTAGAGCGCTCGCTTAGCATGCGAGAGGTAGCGGGATCGATGCCCGCATCCTCCAAAAACTTTTTGACTTTTTCAAACATCTTTTTAGCTAATGCTCATGGCACTCTTAGCCAAGCCAAAGAGTTGCACACACCCGGCTTTGCCAATCCTTCGATAGCTCAGCTGGTAGAGCGGAGGACTGTAGTAGAACAATCGGCAATCCTTAGGTCGCTGGTTCGATTCCGGCTCGAAGGACATTTTTTTGGGGGGTATGTTTTCATTTGGGATGTTTCAAGATGCTGAAAAACACACACTTCCGCTGACCCCTGCTCTTAACACTAGAAACACCCTTTCCAGAGAGGTCTCCCGTCAACATTGGGACTTTAAAACAGGCACAGAGACCAAGCTTTCAGTTGAGAGCACATCTAAGGCTCGCCAAAGAACCACCTTTAGCTGTGACGTGCAACCAAATCAAAAAGGGGACCTCGTCCCTGGGTGGGCTTGAACCACCAACCTTTCGGTTAACAGCCGAACGCGCTAACCGATTGCGCCACAGAGACAACAGTGCTGCATGCTCGTGACTAGGCACAAGCGAAAACCCAAATGCTGGTCTCCAGGTGGACTTCAGCCCATAACAATCGGCTTTTAAGCTAAACTTGCTGAAACGGCAGAGACCGCCTTCCCGCTAGCAGCTTGACAGGAACCAGAGGGTAGTTATGCTTCTCATCTCCTTTACAGACAGAAGCAGAGTGGCGCAGCGGAAGCGTGCTGGGCCCATAACCCAGAGGTCGATGGATCGAAACCATCCTCTGCTAAGCAATCAATTTTACTGTTTCCACCATTGTAATTGAGGCAAGTTCGTTTCTAGGCCAACGCATTGTTCCTCTTCTTTGGAGGTGTTTTAAGGTCTTTGTGAACGAATTTTGCTCTTCATGATAGCAGAAGTAGTCAGTCTAAGCCATGCGAATCACAGACGTCACCGACATCACCGACATCACAGCTGTCAAAGAAGCGTTGGTGGTATAGTGGTAAGCATAGCTGCTTTCCAAGCAGTTGACCCGGGTTCGATTCCCGGCCAACGCATTTCTTTCAAGGTTTTGTCACCTGTCTCCTATGCTTGCTCTTTCATGGTAAAAAATTTTGCAGCTAGAAGCACCCTTTCAGCTCCTTACATTACAATGCTCCTCCCATTACAATGCTCCTCCCAAAAGGGTCCCATGGCTCTAGAGCCTCATCTGCTACATAACAACTTTCTTGTCCTAAGTATTAAGCCACGCGAAGCTCTGTAAACATCCCAGTCTTAGTCTTCTAATGTCAAAAATATTTTGACACTTAAAAAAAAAAAAAAAAAAAAAAAAAAAAGTTTCAAACAGTTACAGAGATTGATCAGTGGATTGCGTGGCTAAATGCGTGGGTCAGACATGGGGGATTAGCTCAAATGGTAGAGCGCTCGCTTAGCATGCGAGAGGTAGCGGGATCGATGCCCGCATCCTCCAAAAACTTTTTGACTTTTTCAAACATCTTTTTAGCTAATGCTCATGGCACTCTTAGCCAAGCCAAAGAGTTGCACACACCCGGCTTTGCCAATCCTTCGATAGCTCAGCTGGTAGAGCGGAGGACTGTAGTAGAACAATCGGCAATCCTTAGGTCGCTGGTTCGATTCCGGCTCGAAGGACATTTTTTTGGGGGGTATGTTTTCATTTGGGATGTTTCAAGATGCTGAAAAACACACACTTCCGCTGACCCCTGCTCTTAACACTAGAAACACCCTTTCCAGAGAGGTCTCCCGTCAACATTGGGACTTTAAAACAGGCACAGAGACCAAGCTTTCAGTTGAGAGCACATCTAAGGCTCGCCAAAGAACCACCTTTAGCTGTGACGTGCAACCAAATCAAAAAGGGGACCTCGTCCCTGGGTGGGCTTGAACCACCAACCTTTCGGTTAACAGCCGAACGCGCTAACCGATTGCGCCACAGAGACAACGGTGCTGCATGCTCGTGACTAGGCACAAGCGAAAACCCAAATGCTGGTCTCCAGGTGGACTTCAGCCCATAACAATCGGCTTTTAAGCTAAACTTGCTGAAACGGCAGAGACCGCCTTCCCGCTAGCAGCTTGACAGGAACCAGAGGGTAGTTATGCTTCTCATCTCCTTTACAGACAGAAGCAGAGTGGCGCAGCGGAAGCGTGCTGGGCCCATAACCCAGAGGTCGATGGATCGAAACCATCCTCTGCTAAGCAATCAATTTTACTGTTTCCACCATTGTAATTGAGGCAAGTTCGTTTCTAGGCCAACGCATTGTTCCTCTTCTTTGGAGGTGTTTTAAGGTCTTTGTGAACGAATTTTGCTCTTCATGATAGCAGAAGTAGTCAGTCTAAGCCATGCGAATCACAGACGTCACCGACATCACCGACATCACAGCTGTCAAAGAAGCGTTGGTGGTATAGTGGTAAGCATAGCTGCTTTCCAAGCAGTTGACCCGGGTTCGATTCCCGGCCAACGCATTTCTTTCAAGGTTTTGTCACCTGTCTCCTATGCTTGCTCTTTCATGGTAAAAAATTTTGCAGCTAGAAGCACCCTTTCAGCTCCTTACATTACAATGCTCCTCCCATTACAATGCTCCTCCCAAAAGGGTCCCATGGCTCTAGAGCCTCATCTGCTACATAACAACTTTCTTGTCCTAAGTATTAAGCCACGCGAAGCTCTGTAAACATCCCAGTCTTAGTCTTCTAATGTCAAAAATATTTTGACACTTAAAAAAAAAAAAAAAAAAAAAAAAAAGTTTCAAACAGTTACAGAGATTGATCAGTGGATTGCGTGGCTAAATGCGTGGGTCAGACATGGGGGATTAGCTCAAATGGTAGAGCGCTCGCTTAGCATGCGAGAGGTAGCGGGATCGATGCCCGCATCCTCCAAAAACTTTTTGACTTTTTCAAACATCTTTTTAGCTAATGCTCATGGCACTCTTAGCCAAGCCAAAGAGTTGCACACACCCGGCTTTGCCAATCCTTCGATAGCTCAGCTGGTAGAGCGGAGGACTGTAGTAGAACAATCGGCAATCCTTAGGTCGCTGGTTCGATTCCGGCTCGAAGGACATTTTTTTGGGGGGTATGTTTTCATTTGGGATGTTTCAAGATGCTGAAAAACACACACTTCCGCTGACCCCTGCTCTTAACACTAGAAACACCCTTTCCAGAGAGGTCTCCCGTCAACATTGGGACTTTAAAACAGGCACAGAGACCAAGCTTTCAGTTGAGAGCACATCTAAGGCTCGCCAAAGAACCACCTTTAGCTGTGACGTGCAACCAAATCAAAAAGGGGACCTCGTCCCTGGGTGGGCTTGAACCACCAACCTTTCGGTTAACAGCCGAACGCGCTAACCGATTGCGCCACAGAGACAACAGTGCTGCATGCTCGTGACTAGGCACAAGCGAAAACCCAAATGCTGGTCTCCAGGTGGACTTCAGCCCATAACAATCGGCTTTTAAGCTAAACTTGCTGAAACGGCAGAGACCGCCTTCCCGCTAGCAGCTTGACAGGAACCAGAGGGTAGTTATGCTTCTCATCTCCTTTACAGACAGAAGCAGAGTGGCGCAGCGGAAGCGTGCTGGGCCCATAACCCAGAGGTCGATGGATCGAAACCATCCTCTGCTAAGCAATCAATTTTACTGTTTCCACCATTGTAATTGAGGCAAGTTCGTTTCTAGGCCAACGCATTGTTCCTCTTCTTTGGAGGTGTTTTAAGGTCTTTGTGAACGAATTTTGCTCTTCATGATAGCAGAAGTAGTCAGTCTAAGCCATGCGAATCACAGACGTCACCGACATCACCGACATCACAGCTGTCAAAGAAGCGTTGGTGGTATAGTGGTAAGCATAGCTGCTTTCCAAGCAGTTGACCCGGGTTCGATTCCCGGCCAACGCATTTCTTTCAAGGTTTTGTCACCTGTCTCCTATGCTTGCTCTTTCATGGTAAAAAATTTTGCAGCTAGAAGCACCCTTTCAGCTCCTTACATTACAATGCTCCTCCCATTACAATGCTCCTCCCAAAAGGGTCCCATGGCTCTAGAGCCTCATCTGCTACATAACAACTTTCTTGTCCTAAGTATTAAGCCACGCGAAGCTCTGTAAACATCCCAGTCTTAGTCTTCTAATGTCAAAAATATTTTGACACTTAAAAAAAAAAAAAAAAAAAAAAAAAAGTTTCAAACAGTTACAGAGATTGATCAGTGGATTGCGTGGCTAAATGCGTGGGTCAGACATGGGGGATTAGCTCAAATGGTAGAGCGCTCGCTTAGCATGCGAGAGGTAGCGGGATCGATGCCCGCATCCTCCAAAAACTTTTTGACTTTTTCAAACATCTTTTTAGCTAATGCTCATGGCACTCTTAGCCAAGCCAAAGAGTTGCACACACCCGGCTTTGCCAATCCTTCGATAGCTCAGCTGGTAGAGCGGAGGACTGTAGTAGAACAATCGGCAATCCTTAGGTTGCTGGTTCGATTCCGGCTCGAAGGACATTTTTTTGGGGGGTATGTTTTCATTTGGGATGTTTCAAGATGCTGAAAAACACACACTTCCGCTGACCCCTGCTCTTAACACTAGAAACACCCTTTCCAGAGAGGTCTCCCGTCAACATTGGGACTTTAAAACAGGCACAGAGACCAAGCTTTCAGTTGAGAGCACATCTAAGGCTCGCCAAAGAACCACCTTTAGCTGTGACGTGCAACCAAATCAAAAAGGGGACCTCGTCCCTGGGTGGGCTTGAACCACCAACCTTTCGGTTAACAGCCGAACGCGCTAACCGATTGCGCCACAGAGACAACAGTGCTGCATGCTCGTGACTAGGCACAAGCGAAAACCCAAATGCTGGTCTCCAGGTGGACTTCAGCCCATAACAATCGGCTTTTAAGCTAAACTTGCTGAAACGGCAGAGACCGCCTTCCCGCTAGCAGCTTGACAGGAACCAGAGGGTAGTTATGCTTCTCATCTCCTTTACAGACAGAAGCAGAGTGGCGCAGCGGAAGCGTGCTGGGCCCATAACCCAGAGGTCGATGGATCGAAACCATCCTCTGCTAAGCAATCAATTTTACTGTTTCCACCATTGTAATTGAGGCAAGTTCGTTTCTAGGCCAACGCATTGTTCCTCTTCTTTGGAGGTGTTTTAAGGTCTTTGTGAACGAATTTTGCTCTTCATGATAGCAGAAGTAGTCAGTCTAAGCCATGCGAATCACAGACGTCACCGACATCACCGACATCACAGCTGTCAAAGAAGCGTTGGTGGTATAGTGGTAAGCATAGCTGCTTTCCAAGCAGTTGACCCGGGTTCGATTCCCGGCCAACGCATTTCTTTCAAGGTTTTGTCACCTGTCTCCTATGCTTGCTCTTTCATGGTAAAAAATTTTGCAGCTAGAAGCACCCTTTCAGCTCCTTACATTACAATGCTCCTCCCATTACAATGCTCCTCCCAAAAGGGTCCCATGGCTCTAGAGCCTCATCTGCTACATAACAACTTTCTTGTCCTAAGTATTAAGCCACGCGAAGCTCTGTAAACATCCCAGTCTTAGTCTTCTAATGTCAAAAATATTTTGACACTTAAAAAAAAAAAAAAAAAAAAAAAAAGTTTCAAACAGTTACAGAGATTGATCAGTGGATTGCGTGGCTAAATGCGTGGGTCAGACATGGGGGATTAGCTCAAATGGTAGAGCGCTCGCTTAGCATGCGAGAGGTAGCGGGATCGATGCCCGCATCCTCCAAAAACTTTTTGACTTTTTCAAACATCTTTTTAGCTAATGCTCATGGCACTCTTAGCCAAGCCAAAGAGTTGCACACACCCGGCTTTGCCAATCCTTCGATAGCTCAGCTGGTAGAGCGGAGGACTGTAGTAGAACAATCGGCAATCCTTAGGTCGCTGGTTCGATTCCGGCTCGAAGGACATTTTTTTGGGGGGTATGTTTTCATTTGGGATGTTTCAAGATGCTGAAAAACACACACTTCCGCTGACCCCTGCTCTTAACACTAGAAACACCCTTTCCAGAGAGGTCTCCCGTCAACATTGGGACTTTAAAACAGGCACAGAGACCAAGCTTTCAGTTGAGAGCACATCTAAGGCTCGCCAAAGAACCACCTTTAGCTGTGACGTGCAACCAAATCAAAAAGGGGACCTCGTCCCTGGGTGGGCTTGAACCACCAACCTTTCGGTTAACAGCCGAACGCGCTAACCGATTGCGCCACAGAGACAACGGTGCTGCATGCTCGTGACTAGGCACAAGCGAAAACCCAAATGCTGGTCTCCAGGTGGACTTCAGCCCATAACAATCGGCTTTTAAGCTAAACTTGCTGAAACGGCAGAGACCGCCTTCCCGCTAGCAGCTTGACAGGAACCAGAGGGTAGTTATGCTTCTCATCTCCTTTACAGACAGAAGCAGAGTGGCGCAGCGGAAGCGTGCTGGGCCCATAACCCAGAGGTCGATGGATCGAAACCATCCTCTGCTAAGCAATCAATTTTACTGTTTCCACCATTGTAATTGAGGCAAGTTCGTTTCTAGGCCAACGCATTGTTCCTCTTCTTTGGAGGTGTTTTAAGGTCTTTGTGAACGAATTTTGCTCTTCATGATAGCAGAAGTAGTCAGTCTAAGCCATGCGAATCACAGACGTCACCGACATCACCGACATCACAGCTGTCAAAGAAGCGTTGGTGGTATAGTGGTAAGCATAGCTGCTTTCCAAGCAGTTGACCCGGGTTCGATTCCCGGCCAACGCATTTCTTTCAAGGTTTTGTCACCTGTCTCCTATGCTTGCTCTTTCATGGTAAAAAATTTTGCAGCTAGAAGCACCCTTTCAGCTCCTTACATTACAATGCTCCTCCCATTACAATGCTCCTCCCAAAAGGGTCCCATGGCTCTAGAGCCTCATCTGCTACATAACAACTTTCTTGTCCTAAGTATTAAGCCACGCGAAGCTCTGTAAACATCCCAGTCTTAGTCTTCTAATGTCAAAAATATTTTGACACTTAAAAAAAAAAAAAAAAAAAAAAAAAAAAGTTTCAAACAGTTACAGAGATTGATCAGTGGATTGCGTGGCTAAATGCGTGGCTAAATGCGTGGGTCAGACATGGGGGATTAGCTCAAATGGTAGAGCGCTCGCTTAGCATGCGAGAGGTAGCGGGATCGATGCCCGCATCCTCCAAAAACTTTTTGACTTTTTCAAACATCTTTTTAGCTAATGCTCATGGCACTCTTAGCCAAGCCAAAGAGTTGCACACACCCGGCCTTGCCAATCCTTCGATAGCTCAGCTGGTAGAGCGGAGGACTGTAGTAGAACAATCGGCAATCCTTAGGTCGCTGGTTCGATTCCGGCTCGAAGGACATTTTTTTGGGGGGTATGTTTTCATTTGGGATGTTTCAAGATGCTGAAAAACACACACTTCCGCTGACCCCTGCTCTTAACACTAGAAACACCCTTTCCAGAGAGGTCTCCCGTCAACATTGGGACTTTAAAACAGGCACAGAGACCAAGCTTTCAGTTGAGAGCACATCTAAGGCTCGCCAAAGAACCACCTTTAGCTGTGACGTGCAACCAAATCAAAAAGGGGACCTCGTCCCTGGGTGGGCTTGAACCACCAACCTTTCGGTTAACAGCCGAACGCGCTAACCGATTGCGCCACAGAGACAACGGTGCTGCATGCTCGTGACTAGGCACAAGCGAAAACCCAAATGCTGGTCTCCAGGTGGACTTCAGCCCATAACAATCGGCTTTTAAGCTAAACTTGCTGAAACGGCAGAGACCGCCTTCCCGCTAGCAGCTTGACAGGAACCAGAGGGTAGTTATGCTTCTCATCTCCTTTACAGACAGAAGCAGAGTGGCGCAGCGGAAGCGTGCTGGGCCCATAACCCAGAGGTCGATGGATCGAAACCATCCTCTGCTAAGCAATCAATTTTACTGTTTCCACCATTGTAATTGAGGCAAGTTCGTTTCTAGGCCAACGCATTGTTCCTCTTCTTTGGAGGTGTTTTAAGGTCTTTGTGAACGAATTTTGCTCTTCATGATAGCAGAAGTAGTCAGTCTAAGCCATGCGAATCACAGACGTCACCGACATCACCGACATCACAGCTGTCAAAGAAGCGTTGGCGGTATAGTGGTAAGCATAGCTGCTTTCCAAGCAGTTGACCCGGGTTCGATTCCCGGCCAACGCATTTCTTTCAAGGTTTTGTCACCTGTCTCCTATGCTTGCTCTTTCATGGTAAAAAATTTTGCAGCTAGAAGCACCCTTTCAGCTCCTTACATTACAATGCTCCTCCCATTACAATGCTCCTCCCAAAAGGGTCCCATGGCTCTAGAGCCTCATCTGCTACATAACAACTTTCTTGTCCTAAGTATTAAGCCACGCGAAGCTCTGTAAACATCCCAGTCTTAGTCTTCTAATGTCAAAAATATTTTGACACTTAAAAAAAAAATAAAAAAAAAAAGTTTCAAACAGTTACAGAGATTGATCAGTGGATTGCGTGGCTAAATGCGTGGGTCAGACATGGGGGATTAGCTCAAATGGTAGAGCGCTCGCTTAGCATGCGAGAGGTAGCGGGATCGATGCCCGCATCCTCCAAAAACTTTTTGACTTTTTCAAACATCTTTTTAGCTAATGCTCATGGCACTCTTAGCCAAGCCAAAGAGTTGCACACACCCGGCTTTGCCAATCCTTCGATAGCTCAGCTGGTAGAGCGGAGGACTGTAGTAGAACAATCGGCAATCCTTAGGTCGCTGGTTCGATTCCGGCTCGAAGGACATTTTTTTGGGGGGTATGTTTTCATTTGGGATGTTTCAAGATGCTGAAAAACACACACTTCCGCTGACCCCTGCTCTTAACACTAGAAACACCCTTTCCAGAGAGGTCTCCCGTCAACATTGGGACTTTAAAACAGGCACAGAGACCAAGCTTTCAGTTGAGAGCACATCTAAGGCTCGCCAAAGAACCACCTTTAGCTGTGACGTGCAACCAAATCAAAAAGGGGACCTCGTCCCTGGGTGGGCTTGAACCACCAACCTTTCGGTTAACAGCCGAACGCGCTAACCGATTGCGCCACAGAGACAACGGTGCTGCATGCTCGTGACTAGGCACAAGCGAAAACCCAAATGCTGGTCTCCAGGTGGACTTCAGCCCATAACAATCGGCTTTTAAGCTAAACTTGCTGAAACGGCAGAGACCGCCTTCCCGCTAGCAGCTTGACAGGAACCAGAGGGTAGTTATGCTTCTCATCTCCTTTACAGACAGAAGCAGAGTGGCGCAGCGGAAGCGTGCTGGTCCCATAACCCAGAGGTCGATGGATCGAAACCATCCTCTGCTAAGCAATCAATTTTACTGTTTCCACCATTGTAATTGAGGCAAGTTCGTTTCTAGGCCAACGCATTGTTCCTCTTCTTTGGAGGTGTTTTAAGGTCTTTGTGAACGAATTTTGCTCTTCATGATAGCAGAAGTAGTCAGTCTAAGCCATGCGAATCACAGACGTCACCGACATCACCGACATCACAGCTGTCAAAGAAGCGTTGGTGGTATAGTGGTAAGCATAGCTGCTTTCCAAGCAGTTGACCCGGGTTCGATTTCCGGCCAACGCATTTCTTTCAAGGTTTTGTCACCTGTCTCCTATGCTTGCTCTTTCATGGTAAAAAATTTTGCAGCTAGAAGCACCCTTTCAGCTCCTTACATTACAATGCTCCTCCCATTACAATGCTCCTCCCAAAAGGGTCCCATGGCTCTAGAGCCTCATCTGCTACATAACAACTTTCTTGTCCTAAGTATTAAGCCACGCGAAGCTCTGTAAACATCCCAGTCTTAGTCTTCTAATGTCAAAAATATTTTGACACTTAAAAAAAAAAAAAAAAAGTTTCAAACAGTTACAGAGATTGATCAGTGGATTGCGTGGCTAAATGCGTGGGTCAGACATGGGGGATTAGCTCAAATGGTAGAGCGCTCGCTTAGCATGCGAGAGGTAGCGGGATCGATGCCCGCATCCTCCAAAAACTTTTTGACTTTTTCAAACATCTTTTTAGCTAATGCTCATGGCACTCTTAGCCAAGCCAAAGAGTTGCACACACCCGGATTTGCCAATCCTTCGATAGCTCAGCTGGTAGAGCGGAGGACTGTAGTAGAACAATTGGCAATCCTTAGGTCGCTGGTTCGATTCCGGCTCGAAGGACATTTTTTTGGGGGGTATGTTTTCATTTGGGATGTTTCAAGATGCTGAAAAACACACACTTCCGCTGACCCCTGCTCTTAACACTAGAAACACCCTTTCCAGAGAGGTCTCCCGTCAACATTGGGACTTTAAAACAGGCACAGAGACCAAGCTTTCAGTTGAGAGCACATCTAAGGCTCGCCAAAGAACCACCTTTAGCTGTGACGTGCAACCAAATCAAAAAGGGGACCTCGTCCCTGGGTGGGCTTGAACCACCAACCTTTCGGTTAACAGCCGAACGCGCTAACCGATTGCGCCACAGAGACAACGGTGCTGCATGCTCGTGACTGGGCACAAGCGAAAACCCAAATGCTGGTCTCCAGGTGGACTTCAGCCCATAACAATCGGCTTTTAAGCTAAACTTGCTGAAACGGCAGAGACCGCCTTCCCGCTAGCAGCTTGACAGGAACCAGAGGGTAGTTATGCTTCTCATCTCCTTTACAGACAGAAGCAGAGTGGCGCAGCGGAAGCGTGCTGGGCCCATAACCCAGAGGTCGATGGATCGAAACCATCCTCTGCTAAGCAATCAATTTTACTGTTTCCACCATTGTAATTGAGGCAAGTTCGTTTCTAGGCCAACGCATTGTTCCTCTTCTTTGGAGGTGTTTTAAGGTCTTTGTGAACGAATTTTGCTCTTCATGATAGCAGAAGTAGTCAGTCTAAGCCATGCGAATCACAGACGTCACCGACATCACCGACATCACAGCTGTCAAAGAAGCGTTGGTGGTATAGTGGTAAGCATAGCTGCTTTCCAAGCAGTTGACCCGGGTTCGATTCCCGGCCAACGCATTTCTTTCAAGGTTTTGTCACCTGTCTCCTATGCTTGCTCTTTCATTGTAAAAAATTTTGCAGCTAGAAGCACCCTTTCAGCTCCTTACATTACAATGCTCCTCCCATTACAATGCTCCTCCCAAAAGGGTCCCATGGCTCTAGAGCCTCATCTGCTACATAACAACTTTCTTGTCCTAAGTATTAAGCCACGCGAAGCTCTGTAAACATCCCAGTCTTAGTCTTCTAATGTCAAAAATATTTTGACACTTAAAAAAAAAAAATAAAAAAAAAAAGTTTCAAACAGTTACAGAGATTGATCAGTGGATTGCGTGGCTAAATGCGTGGGTCAGACATGGGGGATTAGCTCAAATGGTAGAGCGCTCGCTTAGCATGCGAGAGGTAGCGGGATCGATGCCCGCATCCTCCAAAAACTTTTTGACTTTTTCAAACATCTTTTTAGCTAATGCTCATGGCACTCTTAGCCAAGCCAAAGAGTTGCACACACCCAGCTTTGCCAATCCTTCGATAGCTCAGCTGGTAGAGCGGAGGACTGTAGTAGAACAATTGGCAATCCTTAGGTCGCTGGTTCGATTCCGGCTCGAAGGACATTTTTTTGGGGGGTATGTTTTCATTTGGGATGTTTCAAGCTGCTGAAACACACACACTTCCGCTGACCCCTACTCTTAACACTAGAAACACCCTTTCCAGAGAGGTCTCCCGTCAACATTGGGACTTTAAAACAGGCACAGAGACCAAGCTTTCAGTTGAGAGCACATCTAAGGCTCGCCAAAGAACCACCTTTAGCTGTGACGTGCAACCAAATCAAAAAGGGGACCTCGTCCCTGGGTGGGCTTGAACCACCAACCTTTCGGTTAACAGCCGAACGCGCTAACCGATTGCGCCACAGAGACAACGGTGCTGCATGCTCGTGACTAGGCACAAGCGAAAACCCAAATGCTGGTCTCCAGGTGGACTTCAGCCCATAACAATCGGCTTTTAAGCTAAACTTGCTGAAACGGCAGAGACCGCCTTCCCACTAGCAGCTTGACAGGAACCAGAGGGTAGTTATGCTTCTCATCTCCTTTACAGACAGAAGCAGAGTGGCGCAGCGGAAGCGTGCTGGGCCCATAACCCAGAGGTCGATGGATCGAAACCATCCTCTGCGAAGCAATCAATTTTACTGTTTCCACCATTGTAATTGAGGCAAGTTCGTTTCTAGGCCAACGCATTGTTCCTCTTCTTTGGAGGTGTTTTAAGGTCTTTGTGAACGAATTTTGCTCTTCATGATAGCAGAAGTAGTCAGTCTAAGCCATGCGAATCACAGACGTCACCGACATCACCGACATCACAGCTGTCAAAGAAGCGTTGGTGGTATAGTGGTAAGCATAGCTGCCTTCCAAGCAGTTGACCCGGGTTCGATTCCCGGCCAACGCATTTCTTTCAAGGTTTTGTCACCTGTCTCCTATGCTTGCTCTTTCATGGTAAAAAATTTTGCAGCTAGAAGCACCCTTTCAGCTCCTTACATTACAATGCTCCTCCCATTACAATGCTCCTCCCAAAAGGGTCCCATGGCTCTAGAGTCTCATCTGCTACATAACAACTTTCTTGTCCTAAGTATTAAGCCACGCGAAGCTCTGTAAACATCCCAGTCTTAGTCTTCTAATGTCAAAAATATTTTGACACTTAAAAAAAAAAAAAAAAAAAGTTTCAAACAGTTACAGAGATTGATCAGTGGATTGCGTGGCTAAATGCGTGGGTCAGACATGGGGGATTAGCTCAAATGGTAGAGCGCTCGCTTAGCATGCGAGAGGTAGCGGGATCGATGCCCGCATCCTCCAAAAACTTTTTGACTTTTTCAAACATCTTTTTAGCTAATGCTCATGGCACTCTTAGCCAAGCCAAAGAGTTGCACACACCCGGCTTTGCCAATCCTTCGATAGCTCAGCTGGTAGAGCGGAGGACTGTAGTAGAACAATCGGCAATCCTTAGGTCGCTGGTTCGATTCCGGCTCGAAGGACATTTTTTTGGGGGGTATGTTTTCATTTGGGATGTTTCAAGATGCTGAAAAACACACACTTCCGCTGACCCCTGCTCTTAACACTAGAAACACCCTTTCCAGAGAGGTCTCCCGTCAACATTGGGACTTTAAAACAGGCACAGAGACCAAGCTTTCAGTTGAGAGCACATCTAAGGCTCGCCAAAGAACCACCTTTAGCTGTGACGTGCAACCAAATCAAAAAGGGGACCTCGTCCCTGGGTGGGCTTGAACCACCAACCTTTCGGTTAACAGCCGAACGCGCTAACCGATTGCGCCACAGAGACAACGGTGCTGCATGCTCGTGACTAGGCACAAGCGAAAACCCAAATGCTGGTCTCCAGGTGGACTTCAGCCCATAACAATCGGCTTTTAAGCTAAACTTGCTGAAACGGCAGAGACCGCCTTCCCGCTAGCAGCTTGACAGGAACCAGAGGGTAGTTATGCTTCTCATCTCCTTTACAGACAGAAGCAGAGTGGCGCAGCGGAAGCGTGCTGGGCCCATAACCCAGAGGTCGATGGATCGAAACCATCCTCTGCTAAGCAATCAATTTTACTGTTTCCACCATTGTAATTGAGGCAAGTTCGTTTCTAGGCCAACGCATTGTTCCTCTTCTTTGGAGGTGTTTTAAGGTCTTTGTGAACGAATTTTGCTCTTCATGATAGCAGAAGTAGTCAGTCTAAGCCATGCGAATCACAGACGTCACCGACATCACCGACATCACAGCTGTCAAAGAAGCGTTGGTGGTATAGTGGTAAGCATAGCTGCCTTCCAAGCAATTGACCCGGGTTCGATTCCCGGCCAACGCATTTCTTTCAAGGTTTTGTCACCTGTCTCCTATGCTTGCTCTTTCATGGTAAAAAATTTTGCAGCTAGAAGCACCCTTTCAGCTTCTTACATTACAATGCTCCTCCCATTACAATGCTCCTCCCAAAAGGGTCCCATGGCTCTAGAGTCTCATCTGCTACATAACAACTTTCTTGTCCTAAGTATTAAGCCACGCGAAGCTCTGTAAACATCCCAGTCTTAGTCTTCTAATGTCAAAAATATTTTGACACTTAAAAAAAAAAAAAAAAGTTTCAAACAGTTACAGAGATTGATCAGTGGATTGCGTGGCTAAATGCGTGGGTCAGACATGGGGGATTAGCTCAAATGGTAGAGCGCTCGCTTAGCATGCGAGAGGTAGCGGGATCGATGCCCGCATCCTCCAAAAACTTTTTGACTTTTTCAAACATCTTTTTAGCTAATGCTCATGGCACTCTTAGCCAAGCCAAAGAGTTGCACACACCCAGCTTTGCCAATCCTTCGATAGCTCAGCTGGTAGAGCGGAGGACTGTAGTAGAACAATCGGCAATCCTTAGGTCGCTGGTTCGATTCCGGCTCGAAGGACATTTTTTTGGGGGGTATGTTTTCATTTGGGATGTTTCAAGCTGCTGAAACACACACACTTCCGCTGACCCCTACTCTTAACACTAGAAACACCCTTTCCAGAGAGGTCTCCCGTCAACATTGGGACTTTAAAACAGGCACAGAGACCAAGCTTTCAGTTGAGAGCACATCTAAGGCTCGCCAAAGAACCACCTTTAGCTGTGACGTGCAACCAAATCAAAAAGGGGACCTCGTCCCTGGGTGGGCTTGAACCACCAACCTTTCGGTTAACAGCCGAACGCGCTAACCGATTGCGCCACAGAGACAACGGTGCTGCATGCTCGTGACTAGGCACAAGCGAAAACCCAAATGCTGGTCTCCAGGTGGACTTCAGCCCATAACAATCGGCTTTTAAGCTAAACTTGCTGAAACGGCAGAGACCGCCTTCCCACTAGCAGCTTGACAGGAACCAGAGGGTAGTTATGCTTCTCATCTCCTTTACAGACAGAAGCAGAGTGGCGCAGCGGAAGCGTGCTGGGCCCATAACCCAGAGGTCGATGGATCGAAACCATCCTCTGCTAAGCAATCAATTTTACTGTTTCCACCATTGTAATTGAGGCAAGTTCGTTTCTAGGCCAACGCATTGTTCCTCTTCTTTGGAGGTGTTTTAAGGTCTTTGTGAACGAATTTTGCTCTTCATGATAGCAGAAGTAGTCAGTCTAAGCCATGCGAATCACAGACGTCACCGACATCACCGACATCACAGCTGTCAAAGAAGCGTTGGTGGTATAGTGGTAAGCATAGCTGCCTTCCAAGCAGTTGACCCGGGTTCGATTCCCGGCCAACGCATTTCTTTCAAGGTTTTGTCACCTGTCTCCTATGCTTGCTCTTTCATGGTAAAAAATTTTGCAGCTAGAAGCACCCTTTCAGCTCCTTACATTACAATGCTCCTCCCATTACAATGCTCCTCCCAAAAGGGTCCCATGGCTCTAGAGCCTCATCTGCTACATAACAACTTTCTTGTCCTAAGTATTAAGCCACGCGAAGCTCTGTAAACATCCCAGTCTTAGTCTTCTAATGTCAAAAATATTTTGACACTTAAAAAAAAAAAAAAAAGTTTCAAACAGTTACAGAGATTGATCAGTGGATTGCGTGGCTAAATGCGTGGGTCAGACATGGGGGATTAGCTCAAATGGTAGAGCGCTCGCTTAGCATGCGAGAGGTAGCGGGATCGATGCCCGCATCCTCCAAAAACTTTTTGACTTTTTCAAACATCTTTTTAGCTAATGCTCATGGCACTCTTAGCCAAGCCAAAGAGTTGCACACACCCAGCTTTGCCAATCCTTCGATAGCTCAGCTGGTAGAGCGGAGGACTGTAGTAGAACAATCGGCAATCCTTAGGGCGCTGGTTCGATTCCGGCTCGAAGGACATTTTTTTGGGGGGTATGTTTTCATTTGGGATGTTTCAAGCTGCTGAAACACACACACTTCCGCTGACCCCTGCTCTTAACACTAGAAACACCCTTTCCAGAGAGGTCTCCCGTCAACATTGGGACTTTAAAACAGGCACAGAGACCAAGCTTTCAGTTGAGAGCACATCTAAGGCTCGCCAAAGAACCACCTTTAGCTGTGACGTGCAACCAAATCAAAAAGGGGACCTCGTCCCTGGGTGGGCTTGAACCACCAACCTTTCGGTTAACAGCCGAACGCGCTAACCGATTGCGCCACAGAGACAACAGTGCTGCATGCTCGTGACTAGGCACAAGCGAAAACCCAAATACTGGTCTCCAGGTGGACTTCAGCCCATAACAATCGGCTTTTAAGCTAAACTTGCTGAAACGGCAGAGACCGCCTTCCCACTAGCAGCTTGACAGGAACCAGAGGGTAGTTATGCTTCTCATCTCCTTTACAGACAGAAGCAGAGTGGCGCAGCGGAAGCGTGCTGGGCCCATAACCCAGAGGTCGATGGATCGAAACCATCCTCTGCTAAGCAATCAATTTTACTGTTTCCACCATTGTAATTGAGGCAAGTTCGTTTCTAGGCCAACGCATTGTTCCTCTTCTTTGGAGGTGTTTTAAGGTCTTTGTGAACGAATTTTGCTCTTCATGATAGCAGAAGTAGTCAGTCTAAGCCATGCGAATCACAGACGTCACCGACATCACCGACATCACAGCTGTCAAAGAAGCGTTGGTGGTATAGTGGTAAGCATAGCTGCCTTCCAAGCAGTTGACCCGGGTTCGATTCCCGGCCAACGCATTTCTTTCAAGGTTTTGTCACCTGTCTCCTATGCTTGCTCTTTCATGGTAAAAAATTTTGCAGCTAGAAGCACCCTTTCAGCTCCTTACATTACAATGCTCCTCCCATTACAATGCTCCTCCCAAAAGGGTCCCATGGCTCTAGAGCCTCATCTGCTACATAACAACTTTCTTGTCCTAAGTATTAAGCCACGCGAAGCTCTGTAAACATCCCAGTCTTAGTCTTCTAATGTCAAAAATATTTTGACACTTAAAAAAAAAAAAAAAAAGTTTCAAACAGTTACAGAGATTGATCAGTGGATTGCGTGGCTAAATGCGTGGGTCAGACATGGGGGATTAGCTCAAATGGTAGAGCGCTCGCTTAGCATGCGAGAGGTAGCGGGATCGATGCCCGCATCCTCCAAAAACTTTTTGACTTTTTCAAACATCTTTTTAGCTAATGCTCATGGCACTCTTAGCCAAGCCAAAGAGTTGCACACACCCAGCTTTGCCAATCCTTCGATAGCTCAGCTGGTAGAGCGGAGGACTGTAGTAGAACAATCGGCAATCCTTAGGTCGCTGGTTCGATTCCGGCTCGAAGGACATTTTTTTGGGGGGTATGTTTTCATTTGGGATGTTTCAAGCTGCTGAAACACACACACTTCCGCTGACCCCTGCTCTTAACACTAGAAACACCCTTTCCAGAGAGGTCTCCCGTCAACATTGGGACTTTAAAACAGGCACAGAGACCAAGCTTTCAGTTGAGAGCACATCTAAGGCTCGCCAAAGAACCACCTTTAGCTGTGACGTGCAACCAAATCAAAAAGGGGACCTCGTCCCTGGGTGGGCTTGAACCACCAACCTTTCGGTTAACAGCCGAACGCGCTAACCGATTGCGCCACAGAGACAACAGTGCTGCATGCTCGTGACTAGGCACAAGCGAAAACCCAAATGCTGGTCTCCAGGTGGACTTCAGCCCATAACAATCGGCTTTTAAGCTAAACTTGCTGAAACGGCAGAGACCGCCTTCCCACTAGCAGCTTGACAGGAACCAGAGGGTAGTTATGCTTCTCATCTCCTTTACAGACAGAAGCAGAGTGGCGCAGCGGAAGCGTGCTGGGCCCATAACCCAGAGGTCGATGGATCGAAACCATCCTCTGCTAAGCAATCAATTTTACTGTTTCCACCATTGTAATTGAGGCAAGTTCGTTTCTAGGCCAACGCATTGTTCCTCTTCTTTGGAGGTGTTTTAAGGTCTTTGTGAACGAATTTTGCTCTTCATGATAGCAGAAGTAGTCAGTCTAAGCCATGCGAATCACAGACGTCACCGACATCACCGACATCACAGCTGTCAAAGAAGCGTTGGTGGTATAGTGGTAAGCATAGCTGCCTTCCAAGCAGTTGACCCGGGTTCGATTCCCGGCCAACGCATTTCTTTCAAGGTTTTGTCACCTGTCTCCTATGCTTGCTCTTTCATGGTAAAAAATTTTGCAGCTAGAAGCACCCTTTCAGCTCCTTACATTACAATGCTCCTCCCATTACAATGCTCCTCCCAAAAGGGTCCCATGGCTCTAGAGTCTCATCTGCTACATAACAACTTTCTTGTCCTAAGTATTAAGCCACGCGAAGCTCTGTAAACATCCCAGTCTTAGTCTTCTAATGTCAAAAATATTTTGACACTTAAAAAAAAAAAAAAAAAAAAAGTTTCAAACAGTTACAGAGATTGATCAGTGGATTGCGTGGCTAAATGCGTGGGTCAGACATGGGGGATTAGCTCAAATGGTAGAGCGCTCGCTTAGCATGCGAGAGGTAGCGGGATCGATGCCCGCATCCTCCAAAAACTTTTTGACTTTTTCAAACATCTTTTTAGCTAATGCTCATGGCACTCTTAGCCAAGCCAAAGAGTTGCACACACCCAGCTTTGCCAATCCTTCGATAGCTCAGCTGGTAGAGCGGAGGACTGTAGTAGAACAATCGGCAATCCTTAGGTCGCTGGTTCGATTCCGGCTCGAAGGACATTTTTTTGGGGGGTATGTTTTCATTTGGGATGTTTCAAGCTGCTGAAACACACACACTTCCGCTGACCCCTACTCTTAACACTAGAAACACCCTTTCCAGAGAGGTCTCCCGTCAACATTGGGACTTTAAAACAGGCACAGAGACCAAGCTTTCAGTTGAGAGCACATCTAAGGCTCGCCAAAGAACCACCTTTAGCTGTGACGTGCAACCAAATCAAAAAGGGGACCTCGTCCCTGGGTGGGCTTGAACCACCAACCTTTCCGTTAACAGCCGAACGCGCTAACCGATTGCGCCACAGAGACAACGGTGCTGCATGCTCGTGACTAGGCACAAGCGAAAACCCAAATGCTGGTCTCCAGGTGGACTTCAGCCCATAACAATCGGCTTTTAAGCTAAACTTGCTGAAACGGCAGAGACCGCCTTCCCGCTAGCAGCTTGACAGGAACCAGAGGGTAGTTATGCTTCTCATCTCCTTTACAGACAGAAGCAGAGTGGCGCAGCGGAAGCGTGCTGGGCCCATAACCCAGAGGTCGATGGATCGAAACCATCCTCTGCTAAGCAATCAATTTTACTGTTTCCACCATTGTAATTGAGGCAAGTTCGTTTCTAGGCCAACGCATTGTTCCTCTTCTTTGGAGGTGTTTTAAGGTCTTTGTGAACGAATTTTGCTCTTCATGATAGCAGAAGTAGTCAGTCTAAGCCATGCGAATCACAGACGTCACCGACA
>NW_026608767.1:0-54000 GCF_029499605.1 Hyla sarda | reverse complement strand
TGATCGACTCTCAGGTATCTTCCTTCTCCTTTGCTGCTTTTCCCCAGTCATTCAGTTCCCTCATACCTTTCAATTTTAGCTCTATTTCTTGTACGTACCTTCCTTTCATCTTTCCTCGGCATCTCCACCGCCATTACTGGGGTTTTGAGCACTTCCCCGTCCTTTTGAGCGGTCATCCTCTGTCAAACGTCCACGGGATCTTGTCATTCTCCTCAGAGTGACAGAACCATGCGGACACGTCGTCCATTGGCCAGCATATCGCTACAGTGTTACCACAGTATCCTCCATATATTTTAACTCGTTTCACTCCCCTCTTAAACAAATATCCTATCCTGTACTGCCACCTTGTGACCGTTTTAAGTATTTATTCATTCTATTACAAATTTATAGTTCCAGTTATAATTGACTTCCCATTATAATTATAACCTATTCCAATATATAATTAATTGTAAAATTAATTATTTAATTTTTTCTCATTTATTTTATTTTATTCATATTACCTTATTAATCCTTATCCATATTAATATAGATATTGTTGCTTCAACACCTATATTCTCAAAATGTCTGCAGACAATAACAATTCCACTACTGAAAATGTATTACCAGAGAACTTCCAATCTCTGGTGGATGCTTCAATCCCAAAATCTATAACTACAGCGTTTCAATCAGCAGTCTCCGCATTTCAAAACTCTATTGATAAATCAGTTGCATTGGCAGTAGATCGCTCACAATCCACGACTGTGGGTGTTTTACCTCCCCTGACTCCATCAGACCAATTCTGGTCCCCAGAGGAGTCTGTGTCCCAGCTAGCTAAGGGACTTAACCCCTTAAAGACCCAGCCATTTTACACCTTAGGACCCGGCCATTTTTTGCACATCTGACCACTGTCACTTTAAACATTAATAACTCTGGAATGCTTTTAGTTATCATTCTGATTCCGAGATTGTTTTTTCGTGACATATTCTACTTTAACTTAGTGGTTACATTTTTTGGTAACTTGCATCCTTCCTTGGTGAAAAATCCCAAAATTTGATGAAAAATTTGAAAATTTTGCATTTTTCTAACTTTGAAGCTCTCTGCTTGTAATGAAAATGAATATTCCAATTTTTTTTTTTATTCACATATACAATATGTCTACTTTATATTTGCATCATAAAATTGATGAGTTTTTACTTTTGGAAGACACCAGAGGGCTTCAAAGTTCAGCAGCAATTTTCCAATTTTTCTCAAAATTTCCAAAATCACAATTTTTTAGGGACCAGTTCAGGTTTGAAGTGAATTTGAAGGGTCTTCATCTTAGAAATACCCCACAAATGACCCCATTATAAAAACTGCACCCCCCAAAGTATTCAAAATGACATTCAGTCAGCATTTTAACCCTTTAGGTGTTTCACAGGAATAGCAGCAAAGTGAAGGAGAAAATTCACAATCTTCATTTTTTACACTCGCATGTTCTTGTAGACCCAATTTTTGAATTTTTACAAGGGGTAAAAGGAGAAAATGTATACTTATATTTGTAGCCCAATTTCTCTCGAGTAAGCACATACCTCATATGTCTATGTAAAGTGTTCGGCGGGCACAGTAGAAGGCTCAGAAGGGAAGGAGCGACAAGGGGATTTTGGAGCATACGTTTTTCTGAAATGTTTTTTGGGGGCATGTTGCATTTAGGAAGCCCCTATGATGCCAGAACAGGAAAAAAAAACACATGGCATACCATTTTGGAAACTATACCCCTTGAGGAACGTAACAAGGAATAAAGTGAGCCTTAATACCCCACAGGTGTTTCACGACTTTTGCATATGTAAAAATATTTAAAAAAAATTTCAATAAAATGTGTGTTTCCCCCCAAATTTCACATTTTTGCAAGGGTTAATAGCAGAAAATACCCCCCAAAATTTGTAACCCCATCTCTTCTGAGTATGAAGGTACCCCATAAGTTGACCTGAAGCGCACTACGGGCGAACTACAATGCTCAAAAGAGAAGGAGTCATATTTGGCTTTTTGAAAGCAAATTTTGCTCGGGGGGTATGTCGCATTTAGGAAGCCCCTATGGTGCCAGAATAGCAAAATAACCCCCACATGGCATATCATTTTGGAAACTAGACCCCTTGAGGAATGTAACAAGGGGTACAGTGAGCATTTACCCCCCACTGGTGTCTGTCAGATCTTTGAAACAGTGGGCTGTACAACATTTTTAATTTGCGAAGTCCACTGTTCCAAAGATCTGTCAGACACCAGTGGGGTGGAAATTCTCACTGCACCCCTCATTACATTCCGTGAGGGGTGTAGTTTCCGAAATGGGGTCACATGTGTTTTTTTTTTTTTTTTTTTGCGTTTGTCAAAACCGCTGTAACAATCAGCCACCCCTGTGCAAATCACCTCAAATGTACATGGTGCACTCTCCCTTCTGGGCCTTGTTGTGCGCCCCCAGAGCACTTTGTGCCCACATATGGGGTATCTCCGTAGTCAGGAGAAATTGCATTACAAATTTTGGGGGGCTTTTTTCCCTTTTACCTCTTGTCAAAATGAAAAGTATAGGGCAACACCAGCATGTTAGTGTAAAAAATTTATTTTTTTACACTAACATGCTGGTGTAGACCCCAACTTCACCTTTTTATAAGGGGTAAAAGGAGAAAAAGCCCCCTAAAATATGTAAGGCAATTTCTCCTGAGTACGGCGATACCCCATATGTGGCCCTAAACTGTTGCCTTGAAATACGACAGGGCTCCAAAGTGAGAGCGCCATGCGCATTTGAGGCCTGAATTAGGGATTTGCATAGGGGTGGACATAGGGGTATCCTACGCCAGTGATTCCCAAACAGGGTGCCTCCAGCTGTTGCAAAACTCCCAGCATGCTTGGACAGTCGACGGCTGTCCGGCAATACTGGGACTTGTTGTTTTGCAACAGCTGGAGGCTCCATTTTGAAAACAGTGGCGTACCAGATGTTTTTAATTTTTATTGGGGAGGGGAGGGGGGCTGTGTAGGGGTATGTGTATATGTAGTGTTTTTTACTTTTTATTTTATTTTGTGTTAGTGTAGTGTAGTGTTTTTAGGGTACAGTCACACGGGCAGGGGGGGTTACAGCGATTTTCCCGCTGCGAGTTTGAGCTGCCGCGCAAAATTTGCTGCATCGCAAACTTGCAGCCTGATACTTAATGTAAGCCCCTGCCCATGTGAATGTACCCTGTACATTCACAGGGGGGGGGGGGGGGGGACCTCCAGCTGTTGCAAAACTACAACTCCCAGCATGCACAGTCTATCAGTGCATGCTGGTAGTTATAGTTTTGCAACAGCTGGAGGCACAGGGGTTGGGAAACACTGAGTTAGGAAACAGACAATGTTTCCCAACCAGTGTTCCTCCTGTTGTTGCAAAACCACAACTCCCAAACATTCTCAGGCATGCTGGAAGTAGTAGTTCAGCAACATCTTTAGAGCCAGATGTTGCCGAACTACAACTCCCAGCATACTTGGAGTTGTAGTTTGCAACATCTGGAGGACTACAGTTTGCAGACCACTAATACAGTGGTTCCCAATCTGTGCCCTTCCAGATGTTGCAAAACTACAACTCCCAGTATGCCAAAACTGTCCAGGCATGCTGGGAGTTGTAGTTCTGCAACATCTGAAGGGCCAGATGTTACAGAACTACAACTCCCAGCATACCTGGACAGTAAGGGCATGCTGAGGATGTGTAGTTTTGCAACATCTGGAAGGGCACAGTGGTCCCAAAACTGCGGACCTCCAGATGTTACAAAACTGCAACTCCCAGCATGCCCAGATGCCAAGGGCTGTCTGGGCATGCTGGGAGTTGTAGTATACAGGGTTCCAATACAGCAATGCATGTCGCTTTACGGCGATGTGCATTGCTGTAAAGGGCCCGACCGCAGCTGAAGATCCACTCACCTGTCGCCGCCATCTTCCTCGCCGGGATCCGGGTCTTCAGGGACGAGGTAAGTACCGGGGCTGGGCCCCAGCACTCCTCCGTCCCCCGCCGCGACCTCCGGTCTTCCTCCCGTCCTCTCCGGACTTCCAGGGGCCGGGCAGGGCGGGAGGAAGTAACCCCACCCCCTGCGATTGGTCGGTTAACTAACCGAAGAATCGCAGGGGATCGGAGGAGGTGGCAGGCTTGCCACCTCGCTCCTAGCTTTCAGCATGGTCCTGGCTGTCTGTGACAGCTGGAATCATGCAAAATTACCAGGCGGTCGGGTCCCAGAGACCCGATCAGCCCGGTATCGCCGCAGATCGCAAGGGCGATTTCTCTTGCGATTTGCCCTGGATCCCTGCTGAAGGATTTCAGCAGGGATCCGCTTCCGATCTCCGCCGGGTGAGCGGCGGAGACCAGGAAAAGACATGACGTATACATAAGTCATGGGTCCTTAAGACCCAGGGTGTGATGACGTATGCATACGTCATGGGTCCTTAAGAGGTTAAAGGGGTACTCCGGTGGTTAAGATTTTTTACTATATTGCATCTTCTTTTAACCCCTTAAGGACTCAGGTTTTTTTCTTTTTGCACTTTCATTTTTTCCTCCTTACCTTTTAAAAATCATAACCCTTTCAATTTTCCACCTAAAAATCCATATTATGGCTTATTTTTTGCGTCACCAATTCTACTTTGCAGTGACATTAGTCATGTTACCCAAAAATGCACGGCGAAACGAAAAAAAAAATCATTGTGCGACAAAATCGAAAAAAAAACGCCATTTTGTAACTTTTGGGGGCTTCCGTTTCTACGCAGTGCATATTTCGGTAAAAATTACACCTTATCATTATTCTGTAGGTCCATACGGTTAAAATGATACCCTACTTATATAGGTTTGATTTTGTCGCACTTCTGGAAAAAATTACATGCAGGAAAATTTATACGTTTAAAAATGTCATCTTCTGACCCCTATAACTTTTTTATTTTTCCACATAAGGGGCGGTGTGAGGACTCATTTCTTGCGCCGTGATCTGAAGTTTTTATTGGTATGATTTTTGTTTTGATCAGACTTTTTGATCACTTTTTATTCATTTTTTAATGTTATAAAAAGTGACCAAAATACGCTTTTTTGGACTTTGGAATTTTTTTGCGGGTATGCCATTGACCGTACGGCTTAATTAATTATATATTTTTATAGTTCGGACATTTACGCACGCGGCGATACCACATATGTTTATTTATTTATTTTTTTACACTGTTTTATTTTTTTTATGGGAAAAGGGGGGTGATTCAAACTTTTATTAGGGAAGGGGTTAAATGACCTTTATTAACACTTTTTTTTTACTTTTTTTTTGCAGTGTTATAGGTCCCATAGGGACCTATAACACTGCACACACTGATCTCTCATCCTGATCACAGGCGTGTATTAACACGCCTGTGATAAGCATTATCGGCGCTTGACTGCTCCTGCCTGGATCTCAGGCACGGAGCAGTCATTCGTCGATCGGACACCGAGGAGGCAGGTAAGAGCCCTCCCGGTGTCCGATCAGCTGTTCGGGACGCCGCGATTTCACCGCGGCGGTCCCGAACAGCCCGACTGAGCAGCCGGGATACTTTCAGTTTCACTTAAGAAGCGGCGGTCAGCTTTGACCGCCGCTTCTAAAGGGTTAATACCGCACATCACCGCGATCGGCAATGTGTGGTATTAGCCGCGGGTCCCGGCCGTTGATTAGCACCGGGACCGATGCGATATGATGCATATCGTGGGAGCCGGCGCAGGACGTAAATATACGTCCTGCGTCGTTAAGGGGTTAATGGTCTTGTTTTTTGCAATTGACATGTATTATATGTTTGTGTAGCTTGTGTCTTTTTTTCTTGTCATGGATTTTTTTTTTCTCTGTTCTTACAGAACTGCATGAGAGACATAGGACACGCCCCCTCATCTCCCCCTCCTGGAGGACGCAGGTGTGCATGAGAGCAAGAAGCTCCTACACAGGTCCTCATCCCCCCTCCCCCTGCTCTGTCTTCTGAGGATGCAGGTCTGCACTGAAAGAAGACAGAGAAGATGTATGTAAAGGGGAGGAAGTGTTATCTGAAGGGGAGGATAACAAAGTGCAAGGGCTGGGGATGTATAGACGGCAGGGGAATAAATCTCGGACTGGGATGATTTCTGTGTGAAGGGGGGGGGGGGACTCCTGAATGACACATGCTGGGAGTTGTAGTCCCTGTTATGTGTGTGTATGCTAGTGTTTACAAACCAGTGTGCCTCCAGCTGTTGCAAAACTACAACTCCCAGCATGCCTGGACAGACTTTGGGCATGCTGGGAGTTGTACTTTTGCAATAGCTGGAGGCACACTGGTTGGGAAACACTGTCCTAGCCTATTCAGCATACACATCATGTTACACCAGTGTTTCCAAACCAGTGTGCCTCCAGCTGTTGTAAAACTACAACTCCCAGCATTCCCTGACAGTCTTTGGGCATGCTGGGAGTTGTAGTCTTGCAACAGCTAGAGCCACACTGCTTCGGAAACACTGGCCTAGCCATCTTCAGTATATTACAAACAAAGTGCATTGTTTGCCAACCAGGGTGTCTTCAGCTGTATCAAAACTACAACTCCCAGCATGCCCGGACAGCTTTTGGCTGTCCAGGCATGCTGGAAGTAGTAGTTTTGCAACACCTGGAGGCACCCTGGTTGGTAAACACTGGTGTATGCCCTATAGAGGTGTGGTGAACTACAACCCCCAGGAGACTACAGAGGCAGCATGCTGGTGTTATACCACAGACTGAAGACTCCTGAATGACATGCTGGGAGTTGTGGTCCCTTTCGTGTGTGTATGCCAGTATATCCCAACCAGGGCTGATTATATTAGTGTGCTGTGTATAAGGGGGCTGACCCGAGAAAATAGTAGGGTGGGTAAAGGGCGGAACAAACAAAACAAAAAGGAGCCGCCCCAAACCAGCAAGGCATGTGGCATGCTGGGATTTGTAGTTTTCAACGCAGCAAGAAAAAGGAAATAGAAGCAAAGATAGGAAAACAAAGTGGGGGATAAAAAGACAACAAAGAACGGAAATAGAGTTGCCTAAACAACAAGAATAGAAATGAAACAAAACAAATAGGGTAAGTCAAAATGGAAAAACACGTTGACCACCGGAGTACCCCTTTAAGGGGCCAGGTAAGGCAAAATCTAAGAAACGGCATACGTCTGACGGCCCATATTCCTCTAAAAGTATTAAAATTATCTCAGGAATGCGCCAAGATTCTATTCAATCCCACACTATTGAATCTAAACAGACATCCACCAGTAGTGGCTCCCATAAGCCACATAATTCACCCTCAACCCATGAGGAAGCTCATTGTAGTAGGGCTAAAAAATCTAGCTTCAGAGCTAAACCAGACTCCTATCAAGTTCCCTCCTCTGATCGAGGACGTGGATGAGATAGTCTATGTCTCGGAGGACAGTGATTCTAATCATGACGACCCTGGCAGTCAGGAAGACACTATGTTGACTGAATCTGGAGACACATATTTTGATCTGGCATTAATAGGCCATTCCCAATCTGGGGAATGGCTTCCGAATTCTAAGGTAGCCAAATTTTTCTCCCTGTGGGCCAACAAGCCTCTGGATAAACCATCACGTAATAAGCTAAAGGCAGAATGCCCTAGGCCGACACTGCCGAACAATGCTTCTTGCACTCCAGAGTTGGACCCTCTAATTTCTAAATTTCTCTTCAAAACGAGAAAAAATCCCAAAAGGGAATAGATAGAAGTTTTCAGTCCCGTCAGGACAAGCTGATGGACCTTATGGGTCCACTGACCAAAATATTGGACCTAGCCGAAGAGGCATCCAATTCCAACACTCTGGTAGATACGGAAACCCTTAAGGGGTGGGCCCAAAGGGCCATATGTTTTTTTGGGAACGCAAATGCTTCCCTCTCTAATGAATGAACACGTTCCATTCTACTAAAGATTGACCCCCAACTAACCAATTTGGCCACAGTGGAACCCCCCAATCCTACCAAGGGCATGCTCTTTGGGGATGACTTCATCAAGGAGTTAAATAAATATGTCGGCCTGTTCTCTTCCCTGAATAAGGCCCAATTATCTATGAAAAAAGTATTTTCACAACGTGTTTTTGGAAAGAACGGAAGAGGACCCTCAATTGTCAGGGTCCTCCTCTGCTCCTCCTCCCTTTTTTCCCTACAGAGGCAGACCATGGCGAGCTAGAGGTCAAAGAGGATACCCTCGTTCAAGACCTCCTACAGGTAAGTCTACCCCAGTCTTCTTCCCAAGATATTCCACTAGGGGGAAGACTCCTGTATTTTTTCCACAATTGGAATACAATTACATCCGACTCTTGGATTCTAAACACGGTCAATGGTTACCAAATAGAATTTGTCTCCCATCCCATCCAAACCTACCTACCACATCCAATCCAATTCTCACAAGCAGACAGAACTCTTATAGACCAAGAAATCATAGATTTGATTCCCAAACAAGCAATTATTCCAGTTCTGTCCCAATCACCAGGTTTCATCAGCAACATATTTCTGGTGAAAAAGAAAGACGGTGGTCACAGACCAGTGATCAATCTGAAACTTTTGAGCAATTTAGTGATTTATCGCCACTTCAAAATGGAGGGCATACATTTACTAAGAGACATTCTACTGAAACACGACTGGCTAATAAAAATAGACTTAAAGGATGTATATCTGACAGTTCCGATTCATCCTTCATCTCAAATTTTCCTTAAATTTCTGTGGGAAGACCAAAAATGGCAATTCACTTGCCTCCCTTTTGGCCTATCAGCCCCTTGGTGTTTTACAAAACTACTAAAACCAGTAATTGCCTCTCTCAGTCAAGGAGTTAATCTTATCATCTATCTCGACGATATTCTCCTTATGGCCCAATCAAAAGAGTTACTTTTGCTCCACATGAATTGGACTTTGGGTTTTCTTATAAATTACAAGAAATCAGTCCTAGTTCCTTATCAGGATTTAGAATTTTTAGGCTTCATGGTCAACACCCAGTTGACCACTCTTAAGCCTTTCCCCAAGAAGATTGAAAATCATTCGGAAGGAAATCCGACAAATTCTCCGCAAAGACGTAATATCTTTGAGGACGATAGCTCGAATAGTGGGTCTCTTACCGGCCTCCATTCAGGCCATCTTTCCAGCTCCTCTTCATTACAGGGCTCTCCAACGACTAAAGATTCGCCATTTAAGAGAAGGTCTCGGTTATTCAGATGAAATTCCCTTATCGTCAGAAACCAGAGAAGAACTTCTTTGGTGGCTCGCTCACATAGAAACCTGGAATGGCAAGGCAATCTTCCATCCGAAGCCAGACATCATTATAGAATCAAATGTGAGTCTTTCCGGATGGGGAGCTCACTGCGGTTCTCTTTCCACTGGAGGGAAATAGTCCCCAACAGAAGCCCAATTACACATAAATTGTCTGGAACTACTAGCAGGATTTTTTTTGCCTGGAAAACTTTTGCAAAAAACTCCTCCCATTGTTGTATCCTCCTTCGTATGGACAACATTTCCCCTGTGCAGTGCATCAATCACTTGGGAGGTACGACATCCAAGATTCTTGCAGACTTTGTCAAAGATTTTTGGCATTTTTGTTTGGACAGAGACAGAGATATAGTCCTGAAAGCGGAATATCTACCTGGGATTTCCAATTCGGTAGTGCATTGGTTTTCTCGCTACCTTACGGATTCCAGCGATTGGAAATTACTCCTTCCAATCTTTCAAGCAATCAATTCTCTATGGGGTCCCCTTCATATGGACCTTTTTGCCTCCCGCTTGAACACTCAACTACTTCTATTTTTCAGTTGGTGTCCGGTCCCAGAAGCTCTGGGTGTAGACGCTTTCCTACAATTTTGGCCTCAGAAGACACTATACGCTTTTCCTTCGTTCAATCTCATCCCTCGAGTCTTATTCCAAACGGCGATTCAGAAATCTACGTTAGTCCTTATAACTCCTTTTTGGCCAACTCAGTTGTGGTTTCCTCAAATTCTACACCTCCTCATAGATCTTCCTTGTCTCCTTCCACCCACTCACGATCTTCTCTTAGATCCTCAAGGGAATTTCCACCCTTTGATAATGTCGGGCCAACTACTTCTGGTGGCTTGGATGATTTCGGGTCTCCTAGATCTAACCTCCAATTTTCAAAATCGACTCAGGACATCCTTTCAGATGTATGGGCCCCGGGTACCAAATCGGCCTGCCAATCAGCCTGGGGACTTTGGTCTCATTGGTGCGATCAACGACATCTGGATCCCTTACGAGCATCTATATCTCACATCTTAGATTTCTTATCAGCCTCTTTTGATGCTGGCAAAGCTTATCGGATGATTAATCTCTATCGTTCTGCAATTTCCTCTAAACATCTTCCTATAGACTCCATTCCTGTGGGTAAACATCCTTTAGTTTGTCAACTCCTTACATGGAACATAAATATCATTCTTGACATGTTCATTTCTTGGGATGATAATGATTCTTTATCATTAAAATTCCTATCCTTCAGACTTCCCACTCTCGTGTCTTATTTCGATAAAAAGAATCTCTGACGTAAGATCGTTAGACATTTCTCGTAGACAATTTACAACCCAAGGTGTTGTTTTTTCCATATATCGGCGTACAAAAACGAATCTCCATTCCATTTTTTAACCTTCTTTTCCTCATCATGAGAAACTTTGTGTAGTCCGTTGTCTTCGCTCCTATGAATCCAGAACCGAATCTCTTCGGGCTCCATCTTCTTCCCAATTATTCATTTCCTTTTGCAAACCTCACGCTCCTGTATCCTCTCCCACTCTTGCTAGATGGGCTAAAAAAACATGCATTTAGCCGGTATCGATGTATCCAAATTTACTGCTCATTCTACCAGAAGTGCAGTTTCAACCAAACTCTTACAATCTGGCGCTTCCCTTTCAGATTTATTAAAAGCGGCCAATTGGTCTTCTGATTCTACTTTCAAAACCTTTTATTTCAGATCCGAATCCCATGTTTCTATGCTGTTATTGTAATAAACACTAATATTCAGTTATTACATATCATTCATACAGTGCCTTGTGAAAGTATTCGGCCCCCTTGAACTTTTCAACCTTTTGCCACATTTCAGGCTTCAAACATAGATATAAAGATATAAAACTGTAATTTTTTGTGAAGAATCAATAACAAGTGGGACACAATCATGAAGTGGAATGACATTTATTGGCTATTTCAAAATTTGTTAACAAATTAAAAACTGAAAAATTTAGCGTGCAGCAAACTCTCTCCAGAAGTTCAGTGAGGATCTCTGAATGATCCAATGTTGACCTAAATGACTAATGATGATGAATAGAATCCACCTGTGTGTAATCAAGTCTCTGTATAAATGCACCTGTCAGGATCTGGGCTGGTAGCTGGTAGCGAAGGCTGGTGGTGGATCCGCTGTGCCAGAGAGGTGATGACGTGGGCGGTACCAGGGGAACGGAATCTAAGGCATTACTGGTTTTCACCAGAGCCTGCCGCAAAGCGGGATGGTCTTGCTGTAGCAGGTAACCCCCAGGTCGTTCCACCCAGTAGCGACTCAACCTCTCTGGCTGCTGAGATAAGGCAAGGTACAAGAGGATCAGGCAAGGCGTAGTCAGACGGAGCAAATGGTCAGGGCAGGCAGCAACGGTTCACAGGCGGTAGTCGGTAGCAACGGGTCGGCAACAGGCAAGGAATACACAGGAACGCTTTCACAATGGCACAAAAGGCAACAAAGATCCGGCAGGAGGCTGTGGGAGGGGAAGGTACTTATAGGCAGTGCACAGGTGCAGGCCTAATTAAGTCCAAACAGCACTGCCTCTCACAAACCTTAACCCTTAATAACCACTTTGGGCAAGGCACCAATCACTGGTGCACTGGCCCTTTAAATCTAAGAGTTCCGGCGCACGCGCACCCAAGAGAGCGGGGACGCACACGCTGAGACTCAGGAGCGCTGCCTGGGGACACATGCTGTGAGCGCTACGAGGCCCGCAGGGGGCCCGCAGAGCTCAGCGTGACAGTACCCCCCCTTTGGTCTCCCCCTCTTTTTGGTACGCAAGAACTTGAGGATGAGGCTGCGGTCCAGGATGTTCTCCTCCGGCTCCCAAGACCTCTCCTCAGGACCGCAGCCTTCCCAGTCGATCAAGAAAAATCTTCTCCCCCGGATAAACTTAGATGCCAAGATTTCTTTGACCGTAAAGATGTCAGAAGTTCCGGCCACGGGGCTAGGAGTGGTGACATTGGGGGAGAACCGGTTAAAGACAGCAGGTTTGAGGAGGGAGACATGAAATGAGTTGGGAATTCTGAGTGGAGGGGAGATGGAGCTGATAAGACACTGCACTGAGTTAATCCTCTTCTTAATCTTGTAGGGTCCCAAGTAGTGAGGACCCAGCTTGTAACTTGGGACCCTAAATCGAATGTACTTGGCCGAGAGCCACACCTTTTCACCAGGGGAAAACACCGGAGGAACTCTGCGTCTTTTGTCCGCTTGGGACTTCATGCGGGCAGATGCTTTAAGTAGAGCGCTGCGAGTCTCCCGCCAAATAGAAGAGAAGTCCCGGACAAGCTCATTAACTGCTGGAACAGGAGAAGTGGAAGACAACGGCAGAGGTTTAAGAGGATGGCGACCGTAAACCACGAAAAATGGAGACTTGTTCGAGGCAGAAGAATTTCTGTAATTATAGGAGAACTCTGCCCAAAGAAGCAGATCAGCCCAGTCATCGTGGCGTGAGGATACAAAATGGTGAAGATAATCCCCCAGGATTTGATTCACACGTTCCACTTGGCCGTTGGATTGGGGGTGATGAGAGGAAGAGAAATCCAGCTTCACCTTGAGCTGTCCACAGAGAGCTCTCCAGAATTTAGAGACAAACTGCACCCCACGGTCTGAAACAATATGTTTGGGAAGACCGTGAAGGCGAAAAATGTGTAAGAAAAATTGTTTTGCCAACACTGGTGCAGATGGTAGTCCAGGCAGGGATACAAAGTGTGCCATTTTGGAGAATCGGTCTACTACGACCCAAATGACCGTCATACCATGGGAAAGAGGAAGGTCGGTCACAAAATCCATGGCTATGTGAGACCATGGAGTCTCAGGGACAGGAAGAGGTAGGAGCAACTCAGCTGGCTTCTGACGAGGCGATTTGTCCCGTGCGCAGACAGTACAAGCTTGGATGTAGTCCGAGACATCCCTCTCCATCGAGGGCCACCAATATCTTTGGGAAACAAGCTGGAGTGTCTTCTGGACCCCTGGGTGACCTGCAAACAAGGAAGCGTGACCCCACTTGAGGACTTGAAGGCGAAAGCGAGGAGGCACATATGTTTTCCCAGGAGGAAGAGAGAGAAGATCCACCAGAGCAATGGCAATCAGACACTCAGGCGGAATGATATGCTGGAGAGTAGTCTCGTTACCAACAACATCAGAAGAGCAAGAGAGGGCATCAGCCCTGATGTTCTTGCTAGCAGGCCGGAAGTGGATCACAAAGTTAAAACGTGCAAAGAACAGGGACCAGTGGGCTTGGCGTGGATTAAGCCTTTGTGCGGACTGGAGATAAGCAAGATTCTTGTGATCCGTGAAGATGCACACAGGATGGATGGAGCCCTCAAGAAGATGCCTCCATTATTCAAGTGGCAATTTTTTGGCCAACAACTCTCTGTCTCTGATCGAATAGTTCCTTTTGGCTGAAGAGAAAGTCTTGGAAAAAAAGCCGCAAGTTATGGTCTTGCCTCTGGGTGACTTCTGAGTGAGTACGGCTCCAGCTCCCACAGAGGAGGCATCCACCTCCAAGGAGAATGGCTTAGAAGGGTCAGGTCTGGTGAGAATTGGGGCGGAAGCAAATGCGGCTTTCAAGTACTGGAAGGCTTCTTCTGCCTGAGGAGGCCACGACTTGGGATTAGCCCCTTTCTTGGTCAAGGCTACAATGGAAGACACCAGTGTGGAGAAATGTGGGATGAATTGCCTATAATAATTGACAAAACCCAAGAACCTTTGTATGGCACGTAGCCCAGAGGGGCGCGGCCAGTCCAGAACCGCGGAGAGTTTGACCGGGTCCATCTGTAAGCCTTGGGCAGAAATGATGTACCCCAGGAAAGGCAGACTGGTCCGCTCAAATAGGCACTTCTCGATCTTAGCATAGAGGCGGTTCCTCCTGAGGCGGTACCCGGTGTTGGTCAAGGTTGGAAAAGAAGATGAGGATGTCATCGAGGTAAACCACCACGCAGGTGTAGAGGAGGTCCCTGAAGATATCATTGACAAATTCCTAGAACACGGCAGGAGCGTTACAGAGACCGAAAGGCATCACCAGGTATTCAAAATGTCCATCTCGGGTGTTGAAGGCGGTCTTCCACTCGTCTCCCTCTCTAATACGGATCAAGTTGTAAGCACCACGAAGATCCAACTTGGTAAAGATTCTGGCCCCACGGAGACGGTCAAAGAGCTCAGAGATCAAGGGAAGATGGTAACGGTTCGTGACCGTGATCTTGTTAAGTCCTCTGTAGTCAATACAAGGACAAAGGGAGCCGTCCTTTTTGGTGACAAAGAAGAACCCGGCTCCAGCGGGAGAGGAAGACTTATGAAACCTCTTTGTAGATTCTCACGGATGTATTCAGACATGGCGAGAGTCTCAGGTGGAGAGAGTGGGTAGATTCTACCCCGTGGAGGAGTAGTCCCTGGCATTAAGTCAATGGGACAATCATAGGGTCTGTGAGGCAGAAGAACCTCGGCTTGCTTCTTGCAGAAGACATCAGCGAAGCTGTGATAAGCCTCAGGCAGACCAGGTGGAGGAGAAGCAACGGGATTTTGCTTGACAGGAACGGTCTTGAGACAGCGGCTGAAGCAAGAGGGACCGGTTCACTTGCATGGCTTCCACGGCGGGAGGCCCAGAGAAGGGTTGCGGTGGACGCTGAAGAACCGGAGCCAGACGAGGATAGCGTCTTGATGTGGGGTGAACTTCAGAAACGATGGGAATATCGGCGCTGACCAAGGAGAGGACAATAGAGCCAGGTGTGTAGCGAACAGATTTAATCCAATGCGATGATGCCTGATGAAACCGCGCAAGCGCGGTGAAACGCGTCGCATTGGATTAAATCTGTTCGCTACACACTTGGCTCTATTGTCCTCTCCTTGGTCAGCGCCGATATTCCCATCGTTTCTGAAGTTCACCCCACATCTCTACGCCAATTCTGGGAAGGCTGCAGACTGAGATCATCATACCAAACGTACATCTTGGTTGTGTGGGAGTACGCACAACCTGGCAGGGTGAGCCTTACTTTTTCCCTCCCCCTCCCACACACCTGTGATCCGTTGGTTCTTCACAAGGGAGCGCCTGTTTTTCTCTTTTTGCTTCGAGGATAGCGTCTTGGACGAGCTCTCTCCTTTTCTTGCAGAAGTTCCTTTTGTCTCTCAGAGAAACGCTTGTCAATCCTAGGGGCCAGTAATATAAGGACACTAAGGGTAGATGGTATCTCACGTGCAGCTAGGACGTCTTTAATCTCACTGCTTAGGCCTTTCTTGAAAGTGGCACATAAAGCATCATTATTCCAATTCAACTCTGAGGCGAGGGTAAGGAATTGGATGGCGTATTCACCCACGGTAGAGCCTCCTTGGGTCAGACTCAGCAAAGCAGTCTCTGCAGAGGTAACCCGGGCAGGTTCCTCGAATACACTCTGGAACTCTTGACAGACATTCTGGACGGAGGTAGTGGCTGGATCAAAGCGGTCCCACAAAGGTGTAGCTCAGGCCAGGGCCTTCCCAGTAAGCAGGCAGAGTATGAAGGCCACCTTGGCACGCTCGGACGGGAACTGTTGGCCAATAACTCCAGATGAAGTGAGCACTGCGACAAGAACCGGCGGCACTGCTTCGGATCCCCGTCATACTTGTCCGGCAAGGACAAGCGGATTCTGGAAGTGGAGACGGCTGCTGGCTGTGGTGGTAAAGCAGGTACAGGCGGAGGTGACGGCTGTTGCTGGGCAGACAGGAGTTGCTGCAACATGGCGGACAACTGATTCATTTGTTGTCCCTGCTGCGCAATTTGCTGTGACTGCTGGGCCACCATAACAGAGAGGTCAGCGACGCTCGGCAGAGGTACCTCAGCGGGATCCATGGCCGGATCTTACTGTCAGGATCCGGGCTGGTAGCAGAGGCTGGTGGTGAATCCGCTGTGCCAGAGAGGTGATGACGTGGGCCGTACCAGGGGAACGGAATCTAAGGGATTACTGGTTTTCACCAGAGCCCGCCGCAAAGCGGGATGGACTTGCTGCGGCAGGTAACCCCCAGGTCATTCCACCCAGTAGCGACTCAACCTCTCTGGCTGCTGAGATAAGGCAAGGTACAAGAGGATCAGGCAAGGCGTAGTCAGACGGAGCAAATGGTCAGGGCAGGCAGCAACGGTTCACAGGCGGTAGCAACGGGTCGGCAGCAGGCAAGGAATACACAGGAACGCTTTCACAATGGCATAAAAGGCAACAAAGAGCCGGCAGGAGGCTGTGGGAGGGGAAGGTACTTATAGGCAGTGCACAGGTGCAGGCCTAATTAAGTCCAAAAAGCACTGCATCTCATAAACCTTAACCCTTAATAACCACTTTGGGCCAGGCACCAATCACTGGTGCACTGGCCCTTTAAATCTAAGAGTTCCGGCTCACGCGCACCCAAGAGAGCGGGGACGCACATGCCGAGACTCAGGAGCGCTGCCTAGGGACACACGCTGTGAGTGCTCCGAGGCAAGCAGGGGGCCCGGAGCACTCAGCGTAACAGCACCTGCACAGGTCCGTTTAAAGCTCAGAGAGCATCATGAAGAACAAGGAACACACCAGGCAGGTCCGAGATACTGTTGTGGAGAAGTTTAAAGCTGAATTTAGATACAAAAAGATTTCCCAAGCTTTAACCCCTTAAGGACACATGACGTTCTCATACGTCTCCATTTCCGAGTCCTTAAGGACACATGACGTATGAGAACGTCATGTGTTTTACCGGCCCCCCGCAACCATCTGGAGCGGAGCCGGTCCCCGATGCCTGCTGAAATCGTTCAGCAGGCATCGGGGCATATCGCCCAGGGGGGTCATTATGACCCCCCATGTCGGCGATGGCCGCAGATCGCTGGACAATTCAGTCCAGCGATCTGCGGCGGATTCCGGGTCAATCGGGTCTCCAGTGACCCGGTGACCCGGAATTACAGGCTGTTCGGGGCCGTCTCCGACGGCCCCGAACAGCCAGAGCCAGCAGGGGTGAGGTGGCACTGGTGCCACCTCACGATCGCCCTGATTTGTCGGCCGGATTACCGGCCGACCAATCAGGGCGCCTGCTGCAGGTGTCACTCCCGCAACCCGCTCCGCCCCTCTTCCGGAGGACGTGAGCGGGTGCGGGACGTGCACCCCGGGTGCTGGGGACCCCGATCCCCGGCGCCCCTGTTGGGATCGGGGCCCCAGGAGCAGCGGCGGCGGCGGAGACGACGAGGGACTGACCTGTGCGGCGAGGATCGTTGGAGGTGAGTGACAGCCTCCTGCTGTTGCTTAGCAACAGCTCCCAGCATGCAAAAAGGGCATGCTGGGAGCTGTAGTTATGCAACAGCAGGAGGCAGACCACCACAACTCCCAGCATGCCCTTATGGGCATGCTGGGACTTGTAGTTTTGCAACAGCTGGAGGCACATTCTTTCTATGGAAAAGTGTACCTTCAGCTGTTGTGTAACTACAACTCCCAGCTTGCACAATCAGCTAAAGTGCATGCTGGGAGTTGTAGTGGTGCATCTGGTGGTTGCATAACTACAACTCCCAGCATAACCGTTGGCTGTCGGTGACTGCTGAGAGTTGTAGTTTTGCAACAGCTGAAGGCACACTGAGTTAAGTAGCAAACCAGTGTGTCTCCAGCTGTTGCATAACTACAATCCCCAGCATCCCCAGCCAAAGTAGTATGCCTCCAGCTGTTGCATAACTACAACACCCAGCATGCCCTTCCGCTGTCCGTACATGCTGGGGGTTGTAGCTTTTGCAACAGCTGAAGGCACACTGGTTGCAAAACACTGAGTTTGTTACCAAACTCTGTGTTTCACAACCAGTGTGCCTCCAGCTGTTGCAAAACTACAACTCCCAGCATGCACTGATAGACCGTACATGCTGGGAGTTGTAGTTTTGCAACAGCTGGATGTTCCCCCCCCCAATGTGAACGTACAGGGTACACTCACATGGGCGGAGGATTACAGTAAGTATCCGGCTGCAAGTTTGAGGTGCGGCAAAATTTCTGCCGCAGCTCAAACTGCCAGCGAGAAACTACTGTGAACCCCCCGCCGGTGTGACTGTACCCTAAAAACACTACACTAACACACAATAAAATAAAAAGTAAAAAACACTACATATACACATACCCCTACACAGCCCCCCTCCCCTCCCCAATAAAAATGAAAAACGTCTGGTACGCCACTGTTTCCAAAACGGAGCCTCCAGCGGTTGCAAAACTACAACTCCCAGCATGCACTGATAGACCGTACATGCTGGGAGTTGTAGTTTTGCACTGATTTCCCCCCCCCAATGTGAACGTACAGGGTACACTCACATGGGCGGAGGATTACAGTAAGTATCCGGCTGCAAGTTTGAGCTGCGTCAAATTTTCTGCCGTAGCTCAAACTGCCAGCGAGAAACTACTGTGAACCCCCCGCCCGTGCGACTGTACCCTAAAAACACTACACTACACTAACACAAAATAAAATAAAAAGTAAAAAACACTACATATACACATACCCCTATACAACCCCCCTCCCCAATAAAAATTAAAAACGTCTGGTACGCCACTGTTTCCAAAACGGAGCCTCCAGCTGTTGCAAAACAACTACTCCCAGTATTGCCAGATAGCCGTTGACTGTCCAGGCATGCTGGGAGTTTTACAACAGCTGGAGGCACCCTGTTTGGGAATCACTGGCGTAGAATACCCCTATGTCCACCCCTATGCAAGTCCCTAATTTAGGCCTCAAATGCGCATGGCGCTCTCACTTTGGAGCCCTGTCGTATTTCAAGGCAACAGTTTAGGGCCACATATGGGGTATCGCCGTACTCGGGAGAAATTGGGCTTCAAATTTTGGCGGGTATTTTCTGCTATTACCCTTTTAAAAAATGTAAAATTTTTGGGAAAACAAGCATTTTAGGTAAAAAAAAAATATATTTTTTTACATATGCAAAAGTCGTGAAACACCTGTAGGGTATTAAGGTTCAAATTACCCCTTGTTACGTTCCCCGAGGGGTCTAGTTTCCAAAATAGTATGCCATGTGTTTTTTTTTTGCTGTCCTGGCACCATAGGGGCTTCCTAAATGCGGCATGCCCCCAGAGCAAAATTCGCTTTCAAAAAGCCAAATGTGACTCCTTCTCTTCTGAGACCTGTAGTGCGCCAGCAGAGCACTTTTCACACCCATATGGGGTGTTTTCTGAATCGGGAGAAATTGGGCTTCAAATTTTGGGGGGTATTTTCTGCTATTACCCTTTTTAAAATTGTAAAAATTTTGGGAAACCAAGCATTTTAGGTAAAAAAAATATATATTTTTTTACATATGCAAAAGTCGTGAAACACCTGTAGGGTATTAAGGTTCACATTACCCCTTGTTACGTTCCCCGAGGGGTCTAGTTTCCAAAATGGTATGCCATGTGTTTTTTTTTTTTGCTGTTCTGGCACCATAGGGGCTTCCTAAATGCGGCATGCCCCCAGAGCAAAATTTGCTTTCAAAAAGCCAAATGTTACTCCTTCTCTTCTGAGACCTGTAGTGCGCCAGCAGAGCACTTTTCACCCCCATATGGGGTGTTTTCTGAATCGGGAGAAATTGGGCTTCAAATTTTGGGGGGTATTTTCCGCTATTACCCTTTTTAAAAATGTAAACATTTTGGGAAAACAAGCATTTTAGGTAAAAAAAAATTTTTTTTTTTACATATGCAAAAGTCGTGAAACACCTGTAGGGCATTAAGGTTCACGTTACCCCTTGTTACGTTCCCCGAGGGGTCTAGTTTCCAAAATGGTATGCCATGTGTTTTTTTTTTGCTGTTCTGGCACCATAGGGGCTTCCTAAATGCGGCATGCCCCCAGAGCAAAATTTGCTTTCAAAAAGCCAAATGTGACTCCTTCTCTTCTGAGACCTGTAGTGCGCCAGCAGAGCACTTTTCACCCCCATGCGAGGTGTTTTCTGTATCGGGAGAAATTGGGCTTCAAATTTTGGGGGGTATTTTCTGCTATTACCCTTTTTAAAAATGTAAAATTTTTGGGAAACCAAGCATTTTAGGTAAAAAAAATATATATTTTTTTTACATATGCAAAAGTTGTGAATCACCTGTAGGGTATTAAGGTTCACTTTACCCCTTGTTACGTTCCCCGAGGGGTCTAGTTTCCAAAATGGTATGCCATGTGTTTTTTTTTGCTGTCCTGGCACCATAGGGGCTTCCTAAATGCGGCATGCCCCCCAAAAACCATTTGTCGCTCCTTCCCTTCTGAGCCCTCTACTGCGCCCACCGAACAATTAACATAGACATATGAGGTATGTGCTTACTCGAGAGAAATTGGGTTTCAAATACAAGTAAAAATTTTCTCCTTTTTATCCCTTGCAAAAATTCAAAAATTGGGTCTACAAGAACATGCGAGTGTAAAAAATGAGGATTTTGAATTTTCTCCTTCACTTTGCTGCTATTCCTGTGAAACACCTAAAGGGTTAATACACTTACTGAATGTTTTTTTGAATACTTTAGGGGGTGTAGTTTTTATAATGGGGTCTTTTATGGGGTATTTCTAATATGAAGACCCTTCAAATCCACTTCAAAACTGAACTGGTCCCTGAAAAATAGTGAGTTTGAAAATTTTGTGAAAAATTTCAAAATTGCTACTGAACTTTGAAGCCCTATGGTGTCTTCCAAAAGTAAAAACTCATAAATTTTATGATGCAAACATAAAGTAGACATATTGTATATGTGAACCCAAAAAAAATATATTTTGAATATCCATTTTCCTTACAAGCAGAGAGCTTCAAAGTTAGAAAAATGCAAAATTTTCATTTTTTTCATCAAATTTTGGGATTTTTCACCAAGAAAGGATGCAAGTTACCATAAAATTTTACCACTAAGTTAAAGTAGAATATGTCACGAAAAAACAATCTCGGAATCAGAATGATAACTAAAAGCATTCCAGAGTTATTAATGTTTAAAGTGACAGTGGTCAGAATTGCAAAAAACGCTCCGGTCCTTAAGGTATAAAATGGCCTGGTCCTTAAGGGGTTAAACATCCCACAGGAGCACTGTGCAATCGATAATATTGAAATGGAAGGAGTATCAGACCACTGCAAATCTACGAAGACCTAGCCATCTATCTAAACTTTCAGCTCATACAAGAAGACTGATCAGAGATGCAGCCAAGAGGCCCATGATCACTACTCTGGATGAACTGCAGAGATCTACAGCTGAGGTGGGAGACTCTGTCCATAGCACAACAATCAGTCGTATACTGCACAAATCTGGCCTGTATGGAAGAGTGGCAAGAAGAAAGCCATTTCTTAACCCCTTAACCACCAAGGACGTATATTTACGCGATATAACGGGGGGGTCAATCGGGTCGGTCCTGGCATGTATCTGATGCCGGGACCCAGGGCTAATAGCATGCGGCAGCGATCGCGGCGCCGCGCGCTGTTAAACCTTTAGACGCGGGGTTCAAAGTCTAAACCGAAAGTGAAAGCTGGGGCTGATCGGGACTACCGCAGTGAAAATGCAGTGTCCTGATCAGCTGGGACATGAGCGGAGGTCCTCTTACCTGCCTCCGGCGTGTCCCCTCGGTGATTGATTGCTCCAAGCCTGAGACTCAGGCTTGAGCAATCGACCGCCGATAACGCTGATCATTGCAAAGCTATGGCTTTGCAGTGAACAGTGCCGGCAATCAGTGTGTGCAGTGTTATAGGTCCCTATGGGAGCTATAACACTGCAAAAAAAAAAGTAAAAAAAAAAAGTTAATAAATGTGATTTAACCCTTTCCTTAATAAAAGTTCAAATCACCCCCCTTTTCCCATAAAAAAAAACAAACACCATGTAAATAAAAATAAAAATAAACATATGTGGTATCGGCACGTGCGTAAATGTCCGAATTATAAAAATATATCATTAATTAAACCACAGGGTCAATGGCGTACGCCCCAAAAAATTCCAAAGTCCAAAATAACGTATTCATGGTCGCTTTTTATATCATAAAAAATGAATAAAAATCAATCAAAAAATCTGATCAATACATAAATGATACCGATAAAAACTTCAGATCACGGCGCAAAAAATGAGCCCTCATACCGCCCCATATGTGGAAAAATAAATAAATTATAGGGGTCAGAATATGACAATGTTAAACGTATACATTTTTCTGCATGTAGTTACAGAAGTACGACAAAATCAAACCTATATAAGTAGGGTATCATTTTAATCGTATAGACCTACAGAATAAAGATACGGTATTTTACCGAAAAATGTACTGCGTAGAAACAGAAGACCCCAAAATTACAAAATGGCATTTTTTCTTCAATTTCGTCGCACAGTGATTTTTTTTTTGTTTCGCCGTAGATTTTACGGTAAAATGACTGATGTCACTGCAAAGTAGAATTGATTGGTGGTGCAAAAAATAAGCCATCATATGAATTTTTAGTTGCAAAATTGATAGGATTATGATTTTTAAAAGGTGAGGAGGAAAAAACGAAAGTGCAAAAACGGAAAAACTTGTGGTCCTTAAGGGGTTAAAGATATCCATAAAAAGTGTCATATAAAGTTTGCCACAAGCCACCTGGGTGACACACCAAACCTTTGGAAGAAGGTGCTTTGGTCAGATGAAACCAAAATCTAACTTTTTGGCAACAATGCAAAACGTTATGTTTGGCGTAAAAGCAACACAGCTCATCACCCTGAACACACCATCCCCACTGTCAAACATGGTGGTGGCAGCATAATGGTTTGGGTCTGCTTTTCTTCAGCAGGGACTGGGAAGATGGTTAAAATTGATGGGAAGATGGATAGAGCCAAATACAGGACCATTCTGGAAGAAAACCTTATGGAGTCTGCAAAAGACCTGAGACTGGGACGGAGATTTGTGTTCCAACAAGATAATGATCCAAAACATAAAGCAAAATCTACAATGGAATGGTTCACAAATAAACATATCCAGGTGTTAGAATGGCCAAGTCAAAGTCCAGATCTGAATCCAACCAAGAATCTGGGAAAGAACTGAAAACTGCTGTTCACAACCGCTCTCCATCCAACCTCACTGAGCTCCAGCTGTTTTGTAAGGAGGAATGGGCAAAAATTTCAGTCTCTCGATGTGCAAAACTAATAGAGACATACCCCAGGCGACTTACAGCTGTAATCGCAGCAAAAGGTGGCGCTACAAAGTATTAACTTAACCCCTTAAGGACGCAGGACGTAAATGTACGTCCTGGTGAGGTGGTACTTAACGCACCAGGACGTACATTTACTTCCTGTGCATAACCGCGGGCATCGGAGCGATGCCTGTGTCATGCGCGGCTGATCCCGGCTGCTGATCGCAGCCAGGGACCCGCCGGCAATGGCCGACACCCGCGATCTCGCGGGCGTCCGCCATTAACCCCTCAGGTTCCGGGATCAACACAGATCCCGGCATCTGCGGCAGTGGGCGATTTAAATGAACGATCGGATCGCCCGCAGCGCTGCTGCGGGGATCCGATCATTCAGAACGCCGGACGGAGGTCAACTCTCCTTCCTCCGTCCGGCTCCCGGCGTCTCCTGCTCTGGTCTGTGATCGAGCAGACCAGAGCAGAAGATGACCGATAATACTGATCTGTTCTATGTCCTATACATAGAACAGATCAGTATTAGCAATCATGGTATTGCTATGAATAGTCCCCTATGGGGACTATTCAAGTGTAAAAAAAAAAAAATGTAAAAAAATGTAAAAGTAAAAGTAAAACAAAAGTGAAAAATCCCCTCCCCCAATAAAAAAGTAAAACGGCCGTTTTTTCCTATTTTACCCCCAAAAAGCGTAAAAAAACATTTTTTATAGACATATTTGGTATCGCCGCGTGCGTAAATGTCCGAACTATTAAAATAAAATGTTAATGATCCCATACGGTGAATGGCGTGAACGGAAAAAAAAAAAGTCCAAAATTCCTACTTTTTTAATACATTTTATTTAAAAAAAAATTATATAAAATGTATTAAAAGTTTTCTATATGCAAATGTGGTATAAAAAAAAAGTACAGATCATGGCGCAAAAAATGAGCCCCCATACCGCCGCTTATACGGAAAAATAAAAAAGTTAGAGGTCATCAAAATAAAGGGATTATAAACGTACCAATTTGGTTAAAAAGTTTGTGATTTTTTTTAAGCGCAACAATAATATAAAAGTATATAATAATGGGTATCATTTTAATCATATTGACCCTCAGAATAAAGAACACATGTCATTTTTACCATAAATTGTACGGCGTCAAAACGAAACCTTCCAAAATTAGCAAAATTGCGTTTTTTGTTTCAATTTCCCCACAAAAATAGTGTTTTTTGGTTGCGCCATACATTTTATGATATAATGAGTGATGTAATTACAAAGGACAACTGGTCGCGCAAAAAACAAGCCCTCATACTAGTCTGTGGATGAAAATATAAAAGAGTTTTCATTTTTTCCTCCTCGCCTTCTAAAAATCATAACGTAAAAATTTAATTGTCTGAGTCCTTAAGGCCAAAATGGGCTGAGTCCTTAAGGGGTTAAAGGGGTTCTCCGGTGCTTAGACATCTTATCTCCTATCCAAAGGATAGGGGATAAGATGCCTGATCGCGGGAGTCCCGCCGCTGGGGACCCCGGAGATCTTACACGCGACACCCCATTTGTAATCAGTCCCAGGAGCGTGTTCATTAATGTGAACTGTAACCTGTTCCAGGATTTGCCACCGTTACTCTGATATTTGATGCCCTTGTTCTTTAGCCCCTTAAGGACCCAGTCCAAGTATACCTTAAGGACCTGGCCATTTTTTGAACATCTGACCACTGTCACTTCAAGCATTAATAACTCTGAGATGCTTTTACCTTTCATTCTGATTCCGAGATAGTTTTTTCAGGGACCAGTTCAGCTCTGAAGTGGATTTGAAGGGCCTTCATATTAGAAATACCCCACAAATGACCCCGTTATAAAAACTGCACCCCTCAAAGTATTCAAAATGACATTCATTAAGTGTGTTAACCCTTTAGGTGTTTCACAGGAATAGCAGCAAAGTGAAGGAGAAAATTCAAAATCTTCATTTTTTACACTCGCATGTTCTTGTAGACCCAGTTTTTGAATTTTTACAAGTGGAAATAGGAGAAAAAGCCCCCAAAATTTGTAACCCAATTTCTCTTGAGTACGGAAATACCTCATATGTGTATGTTAAGTGTTCGGCGGGCGCAGTAGAGGGCACAGAAGGAGCGACAATGGGATTTTGGAGAGTGAATTTTTCTGAAATGGTTTTTGGGGGGCATGTCATATTTAGAAAGCCCCTATGGTGCCAGAACAGCAGAAAACACCACATGGCATACCATTTTGGAAACTACACCCCTCAAGGCACGTAACAAGGGGTTTAGTTAGCCTTAACACCCCACAGGTGTTTGACTACTTTTCGTTAAAATCGGATGTGTAAATGGGAAAAAAAAATTCACACTAAAGTGCAGTTTTTCCCCCAAATTTGCCATTTTTACAAAGCGTAATGGGAGAAAATCCCCCCCCCAAATTTGTAACCCCCTCTCTTCTGAGTATGGAAATACCCCATGTTAGGACGTAAAATGCTTTGCGGGCAAACTACAATGCTCAGAAGAGAAGGAGTCACATTTGGCTTTTTGAAAGCAACTTTTGCTGAAATGGTTTTTTGGGGGCATGTCGCATTTAGGAAGCCCCTGTGGTGCCAGAACAGCAAAAAATACCCACATGGCATACTATTTTGGAAACTACACCCCTCAAGGAACGTAACAAGGGGTCCACTGAGCCTTAACACCCCACAGGTGTTTGACGACCTTTCATTAAAGTTGGATGTGTAAATGAAGAAAACATTTTTTTTTACTAAAATGCAGTTTTTCCCCTAAATTTTACATTTTTACAAGGGGTAATAGGAGAAAATGACCCCCCAAATTTGTAACCCCATTTCTTCTGAGTATGGAAATACCCCATGTTAGGACGTAAAATGCTCTGCTTGCGAACTACAATGCTAAGAAGAGGAGGAGCGCCATAGAGCTTTTGGAAAGAGAATTAGTTTGGAATGGTAGTCAGGGGCCACAAAGCCCCCCGTGGTGGCAGAACAGTGGGACCCCCCCCCCCACATGTGACCCCATTTTGGAAACTACACCCCTCACAGAATTTAATAAGGGGTGCAGTGAGTATTTACACCCCACAGATCTTTGGAACAGTGGGCTGTGCAAATTAAAAATTAAATTTTTCATTTTTACGGACCACTGTTCCAAAAATCTGTCAGACACCTGTGGGGCGTAAATTCTCAATGTACCCCTTATTACATTACGTGAGGGGTGTAGTTTCCAAAATGGGGTCTCATGTGTCGGGGGTCCATTGTTCTGGCACTATGGGGGCTTTGTAAACACATGTGTCCTTCAATTCTGGACAAATTTTCTCTACAAAATTACAATGGCGCTCCCTCTCTTCTGAGCATTGTAGTTCGCCCGCAGAGCACTTTAACTTCACATATGGGGTATGTTCTTACTCAGAAGAGATGGGTTTACAAATTTGTGGGGGCTTTTTTTTCCTATTTTCCCTTGTGAAAATGAAAAATTTAGGGTAACACCAGCATTTTAGTGAAAAAATATAATTTTTTTTCATTTTCCCATCCAACTTTAATGAAAATTCGTTAAACACCTGTGGGGTGTTCAGGCTCACTATACCCCTTGTCACGTTCGGTGAGGGGTGTAGTTTCCAAAATGGGGTCACATGTGGGTATTTTTTATTTATTTTTTTGCGTTTGTCAGAACCGCTGTAAAATCAGCCACCCCTGTGCAAATCACCAATTTAGGCCTCAAATGTACATGGTGCGCTCTCATTCCTGAGCCTTTTTGTGCGTCCGCAGAGTATTTTACGCCCACATCTAGGGTATTTCCATACTCAGGAGAAATTGCGTTACAAAATTTGGGGGTCTTTTTTTCCTTTTACCACTTGTGGAAATAAAAAGTATGGGGCAACACCAGCATGTTAGTGTAAATTATTTTTTATTTTTTTACAATAACAGGCTGGTGTAGCCCCCAACTTTTCCTTTTCACAAGCGGTAAAAGGAAAAAAAGACCCCGAAAATTTGTAGTGCAATTTCTCTCGAATACGGAAATACCCCATATATGGCCCTAAACTGTTTCCTTGAAATACGACAGGGCTCCGAAGTGAGAGAGCGCCATGCGCATTTGAGGACTAAATTAGGGATTGCATAGGGGTGGGCATAGGGGTATTCTACACCAGTGATTCCCAAACAGGGTGCCTCCAGCTGTTGCTAAATTCCCAGCATGCCTGGACAGTCAGTGGCTGTCCAGAAATGCTGGGAGTTGTTGTTTTGCAACAGCTGGAGGCTCCGTTTTGGAAACCCTGCTGTACAAGACGTTTTTAATTTTTATTGGGGGGGGGGACAGTGTAAGGGGGTGTATATGTAGTGTTTTACCCTTTATTATGTGTTAGTGTAGTGTTTTTAGGGTACATTCACACTGGTGTGTTACGGTGAATTTCCCGCTAGGAGTTTGCGCTGCGGCGAAAAATTTGCCGCGGCCCAAACTTGAAGCAGGAAATTTACTGTAAACCTGTCCGTGTGAATGTACCCTGTACATTCACATGGGGGGGGGGGGGGGCAAACCTCCAGCTGTTTCAAAACTACAACTCCCAGCATGTACTGACAGACCGTGCATGCTGGGAGTTGTACTTTTGCAACAGCTGGAGGCACACTGGTTGGAAAGCCTTCAGTTAGGTTCTGTTACCTAACTAAGTATTTTCCAACCAGTGTGCCTACAGCTGTTGCAAAACTACAACTCCCAGCATGTACTAATCACCGAAGGGCATGCTGGGAGATGTAGTTATGCAACAGCTGGAGGTACCCAACTACAACTCCCAGCATGCCGAGACAGCTGTTTGCTTTCTGGGCATGCTGGGATTTGCAGTTTTGCAACATCTGGAGAGCTACAGTTTTTAGACCAGTGCACAGTGATCTCCAAACTGTGGACCTCCAGATGTTGCAAAACTACAACTCCCATCATGCCCAGACAACAAACAGCTATGTGGGCATGCTAGGAGTTGTAGTTTTGCAAGATCTGGAGGGATATAGTTTAGAGACCACTGTATAGTGGTCTCAAACTGCAGCCCTCCAGCTGTTGCAAAACTACATATTTCAGCATGCCCAAACAGCTGTCTGGGCATGCTGGGAGTTGTAGTTTTGCAACATCTGGAGGGCTACAGTTAGAGACCACAGTCTCAGACTGTAGCCCTCCAGATCAACTTACCGGCTTCCGTAGGATCCCGGGAGCCGTCCTCTTCAGACACAGGTCACGCCGCCTGGCGATCAACGTCGCGGCAGCCTCCGTACGGGTAAGTGGACGTCGGCGCCCGGTCCCCTGCCCCCCCCCCCCCCTGCCCCCGGTCTGCTATTGGTCGTCGCCTCTGACGATCAATAGCAGACCAATAGCAGGGATAGGAGGGGTGGCAACCCTGCCACCTTGCCACCTCACTCCTATGCCTACAGGGGGATTGTGAGTGTCTTAGACAACCGCGATCCCCCTTCTATTCCGGGTCACCGGGTCACCATAGACCCGTATGACCAGGAATCGGCGCAAATCGCAAGTGTGAATTCACTTGCAATTTGCGCCGATCGCCGACGGGGGGGGGGGTCTGATGACCCCCCCCTGGGCATTTGCAGACACAGGTTGATTGATATCAGCAGTCCCCCCGGCCCGGTCCCCGCTCGGCGCAAGGCGGGGACCGAAATTCCCACAGGCGTATGGATACGCCCTGGGTCCTTAAGTACCAGGACGTCAAGGCGTATCCATACGCCCTAGGTCCTTAAGTGGTTAAAGTGCCGTGCAACTGTTGTTTCACCATACTCATTAGAAATAGTAGTACTATCTTCCTGTTCATTTTTCAGGGCTTTCCTAATCGCTGCTCTATGTTCATTCATACGAATTTTTACATGAAAGCCCCAAATTTGAATTTTATGGCCTTTTGTGGGGTGATGGATAGCATCCCCTTGAATAATGCTGTTACAATTGGTACATGATAAACATGCAAATGTACCTTGTCTGCGTGATGACAAAAATGTTTGCCTATCTTTCTTTTTTTCTGCAATGTCACTTTTAATTAATTCATCTCCCACTGATCTACCTTTCTTGTGCACGTACATAGGTAACTTTTTAAAGAGTGTTCCATATTTTTGATCTGCTTTTAATACACTCCAATACTTATTTATTGTTTTTTAATAAGATTATTTCTTTTGTCATATCTACCTACATACAAAATCCTATTTTCTTCTTTTTTCTTTTTTACAGACCTGACTCAGAATATGGCTCACAATCTGAACCTATCAGTATGTTTTAAAGTGTGGAGGAAAACAGAGTAAACCCACACAAACACAGAGAGAACATACAAACTCTTTGGAGATGTTGTCCTTGGCAGAATTTGAACCCAAGATGTACAATTGCTGTACACTTTGTATATTATAAGTGGATGCCTAAGGAATGCCTCAAGTTGCTCCACATCCAAAGACCTAGTGTTAAAACAATAAAAACATTGGACCATACAGGACCCTTATTTAGTCCACAAACTAAGCCAATATTTGCCATTAAACTACGTCCAAATGCATAAAAAGATTGCTATACCGGCACAATGTCTTTAATGTATATGGCTGGACAACACTTTGCCCTCTCAGTTGAGGGGGGACACTGCCTCTTGACAAACCCCCTGCTATGTGTGACAACATGTTGATGCAGGTTAAATACGTTTTGTAGAACATAGGGGTGCCTAACCTCCGTGAAGCAAGTGTGTTTGTGTGTGTGTGCACGCTGCAGACACACGGGGAGATTTCTCAAAACCTGTGTAGACGAAGTGTGGTGCCCATAGCAACCGATCAGATTGCTTCTTGTTTTTTTTTGTTTTTTTTAAATGAAAGAAATTGCTTCTTTCATTTAAAAAAAAAAAAAAAAAAAAAAAAAAAAAACAAGAAGCAATCTGATCGGTTGCTATGGGCACCACACTTCGTCTACACAGGTTTTGAGAAATCTCCCCGTGTGTCTGCAGCGTGCACACACACAAACACACTTGCTTCACGGAGGTTAGGCACCCCTATATTCTACAAAACGTATTTAACCTGCATTGGTTGCTATGGGCAACTGCACCACTTCTCCTCTACACAGGTTTGGTAAATTCTCCCCACTCAGTCAGCTCTGTTGCTACAAAATTATAGCCTAAGCTAAGAGGCTAAAGTGTTATTCACATATAGACATGACAAGTCATTAAGGAGGTGTAGCAAGCTGTTCAAGTGTGTATAATAGCATTTTTTGATTCTGCTATTGGTAAAGGGGTTATCCACCATAAGGTGATTTTAGTATGTATTTTGCAGACAGTAATGGACATGCTTAGGAAGGATCTGTGCTTGTCTTTGGGCTAAATGTCTATGTTGTGAGATTACCATAACACTGTGACTAGCTTTTTGTGAACTGGTATTTCCTGTTTTAGTTTTCTTTTTTGACTACAAATACCATAACTCCATTTTCCTCCCTTCCACACCCATTAAAACATAAATGAGCTGCATCCATTCAAAAGACCTGTGGTTTTCAATCAGGGTGCCTACAGCTGTTGAATTAGTTGCTGATTGATCTCTCTCCCACCAAGCGATCGCTCCACCCATTGAAGCAGACAGGCTCCCTGTCATCAGCTGACTAGTGAGTCAGGTCTCGGCCGCATTGCAACCTGGGAAAAATCTGAGACAACTTTCATTTTGTATGCTGTTAAAGATAAATATGGGGGTGAAAATTACATAAGAATTGTGAGAAAACCGTCACACACAGGTACAGACACTATATTATGAACTACACTAACTTTACAGCCTCTGAAACATAGTTAAATAAAAAGAAATCCTGGAATACCCCTTTTAATCTATATATATATATATATATATATATATATATATATATATATATATATATAACTCACTGTGTGTGTATGTTCCAGCATCACTTCCAAACGACTAAAGATATTAATTTGAAACTTGGCACACGTTAATTATATGTCAAAAACAAACATAGGATAGGTGATTTAACCCTTACTCACCCCTATTTGCTAGGGTCGGGGTTTTTGTTTAAAGTCCAATAATACCTGGTACACATATTTCTTATATGTCAAATAAAAAGATATGATAGTTAAATTAACCCGTACCTACACCCTTATATAAAAGATGGGTTTTTGTTTCAAGTCCCATGGAAGTATATGGGACTTCCAGTACCTTACTCCACAAGCTCCGCTCTGCATCTCCTGGTGAATGTGTCAGTCCGGCTTGCAAGCCACACCCATATCACAAAGATACATCTACATTTTAAGCCCCACCCCTTTTATTATCTACCCCTTTTGTGCATCGTTTTGGCTTGCAAATCTCGCCCAGTCCCACAAAGCCATGTCCCCTTCTATTTTCGGCTTACAAAATCTTCATCATAAATCACTCCCAGCTGAGGACAGGTTTTGAGGGTGGCATATGAGGACAGGATATTAGGTCGGGATATGAGGAAGGGATGTGAGGTCGAGATAGGAGGACGGGAAATGAGGTCGAGATAGGAGGCCAGGATATGAGGACGGGATATGAGTATAGGATATGAGGTTGAGATATGAGGATGGAATATGAGGACAGGATAGGAGGTTGGGATAGGAGGTCGGGCTAGGAGGTCGAGATATGAGGATGGGATAGGAGGTCAGAATATGATGACGGGATATGATGATGGGATATGAGTCCGGGATATGAGGACGGGATATGAGGTTGAGATATAAGGACGGGATATGGAGTTGGGATATGACAACTTCCTCCTTTGTTGATTTTCCTCCCCAACAAGGATTAGGAAGGAAAAACTGGGCAACGCCGGGTACTCAGTTAGTAAATAATATAGGCTTAGTTTGGGAATTAACTAAGGGTGTTGAATGTGAAAAGGCCATAATGGGGATTGGGCAATATCCAAAAAATGCCTTACCATAAAAATTCTGAGAACATTAGAAGGATACGTGTGTTTGGAAGCACTGATACCCTGTTAACTGTTTAGATACAACAAGGGAGATTCATAAAAACCTGCGCAAAGGAAGTAGTGGTGGAGTAGTTGCCCATAGCAACCAATCAGATCTCGTCTTTCATACTTCAGATACTTTTTGAAAGATAAAAGAAGCGATCTGATTGGTTGCTTTGGGCAACTGGGCAACTTTTCCTCTGCACAGGTTTTGATAAATCTCCCCCAACATGTATGTATGTGTGACCTTGAAACAGATGGATGATGTTCATGACTGAACAAACTGGAGCAGGTAGAACATCACCAAGTTGACACTATCAATCGTAATTGAAAAATAAAGATATACAGCCTGTTGGCTAATTAAATTCATTACACTTTCATGCTTATTGTCATATTCCCTGAAGAAGCTCTGTGCGAAACATCATAGGGGTGGCTCTCTAATTGGGTAAGATGTCCGCTGGGGACATGGTTGTTGTGCTGTAACTTCCAACATACCTTTATGGGCTTTTTGTGAAGGATTACATAGGATCACCACTTGGGTATTCCCTGTGTTGTGATCTTCACTTATACCTAATCCCGTATTTTGTTTGCTAGTACAGCATATCATACCATGCCTGTCTGTTAACCCTTTCCCTGTGGTCCTCTTTCTTAATGGAGTAACTGTGCAATTACTAATGTTGTCTTGTGTGTGTATTCCCAGATATATGTGTATACATCACTAAGTATATTTTGATATTTGGATCTCTTCTCTGAACTAGATACTCACCTTAACCCCTTAAGGACATAGGGCGTATCCATACGCCCCCGTTTCCAAGTCCTTAAGGACCGAGGGCGTATGGATACGCCCTGAGCATTTCCGACCCCCACCGCTAGCCGGAGGGGAGCCGGAGCCGGATGCCTGCTGAAATCGTTCAGCAGGCATCCCGGCATATCGCCCAGGGGGGTCATTATGTCCCCCCATGTCGGCGATTGCCGCAGATCGCTGCAACAGCTGAAGGCACACTGAGTTAAGTAGTAAACCAGTGTGTCTCCAGCTGTTGCATAACTACAATCCCCAGCATCCCCAGCCAAAGTAGTATGCCTCCGGCTGTTGCATAACTACAAGACCCAGCATGCCCTTCCGCTGTCCGTACATGCTGGGGGTTGTAGCTTTTGCAACAGCTGAAGGCACACTGGTTGCAAAACACTGAGTTTGTTATCAAACTCGGTGTTTCACAACCTGTGTGTCTCCCGCTGTTGCAAAACTACAACTCCCAGCATGCACTGATAGACCGTACATGCTGGGAGTTGTAGTTTTGCAACAGCTGGATGTTTCCCCCCCCCCCCCCCCAATGTGAACGCACAGGGTACACTCACATGGGCGGAGGATTACAGTAAGTATCCGGCTGCAAGTTTGAGCTGCGGCAAATTTTCTGTCGCAGCTCAAACTGCCAGCGAGAAACTACTGTGAACCCCCGCCCGTGTGACTGTACCCTAAAAACACTACACTACACTAACACACAATAAAATAAAAAGTAAAAAACACTACATATACACATACCCCTACACAGCCCCCCTCCCCAATAAAAATGAATAACGTCTGGTACGTCACTGTTTCCAAAACGGAGCCTCCAGCGGTTGCAAAACTACAACTCCCAGCATGCACTGATAGACCGTACATGCTGGGAGTTGTAGTTTTGCAACAGCTGGATGTTCCCCCCCCCCCAATGTGAACGTACAGGGTACACTCACATGGGCGGAGGATTACAGTAAGTATCCGGCTGCAAGTTTGAGCTGCGTCAAATTTTCTGCCGCAGCTCAAACTGCCAGCGAGAAACTACTGTGAACCCCCGCCCGTGTGACTGTACCCTAAAAACACTATGTGTTTTTTTTTTTTGCTGTCCTGGCACCATAGGGGCTTCCTAAATGCGGCATGCCCCCAGAGCAAAAAAAAGCCAAATGTGACTCCTTCTCTTCTGAGACCTGTAGTACGCCAGCAGAGCACTTTTCACCCCCATATGGGGTGTTTTCTGAATCGGGAGAAATTGGGCTTCAGATTTTGGGGGGTGTTTTCTGCTATTACCCTTTTTAAAAATGTAAAAAATTTTGGGAAACCAAGCATTTTAGGTAAAAAAAAAATAAAAAATGTTCACATATGCAAAAGTCGTGAAACACCTGTAGGGTATTAAGGTTCACATTACCCCTTGTTACGTTCCCCGAGGGGTCTAGTTTCCAAAATGGTATGCCATGTGTTTTTTTTTTTGCTGTTCTGGCACCATAGGGGCTTCCTAAATGCGGCATGCCCCCAGAGCAAAATTTGCTTTCAAAAAGCCAAATGTGACTCCTTCTCTTCTGAGACCTGTAGTGCGCCAGCAGAGCACTTTTCACCCCCATATGGGGTGTTTTCTGAATCGGGAGAAATTGGGCTTCAAATTTTGGGGGGTATTTCCTGCTATTACCCTTTTTAAAAATGTAAAAATTTTGGGAAACCAAGCATATTAGGTAAAAAATAAAAAAAATGTTTTACATATGCAAAAGTCGTGAAACACCTGTAGGGTATTAAGGTTCACATTACCCCTTGTTACGTTCCCCGAGGGGTCTAGTTTCCAAAATGGTATGCCATGTGTTTTTTTTTTGCTGTTCTGGCACCATAGGGGCTTCCTAAATGCGGCATGCCCCCAGAGCAAAATTTGCTTTCAAAAAGCCAAATGTGACTCCTTCTCTTCTGAGACCTGTAGTGCGCCAGCAGAGCAATTTTCACCACCATATGGGGTGTTTACTGAATCGGGAGAAATTGGGTTTCAAATTTTGGGGGGTATTTTCTGCTATTACACTTTTTAAAAATGTAAAATTTTTGGAAACCAAGCATTTTAGGTAAAAAAAAAAATATTTTGTGGGGTACCACCTGTGGGGTATTAAGGTTCACTTTACCCCTTGTTACGTTCCCTGAGGAGTCTAGTTTCCAAAATGGTATGCCATGTGTGTTTTTTTGCTGTTCTGGCACCATAGGGGCTTCCTAAAGGTGACATGCCCCCCAAAAACCATTTGACGCTCCTTCCCTTCTGAGCCCTCTACTGCGCCCGCTGAACAATTAACATAGACATATGAGGTATGTGCTTACTCGAGAGAAATTGGGTTTCAAATACAAGTAAAAATTTTCTCCTTTTTACCCCTTGCAAAAATTCAAAAATTGGGTCTACAAGAACATGCGAGTGTAAAAAATTTTCTCCTTCACTTTGCTGCTATTCCTGTGAAACACCTAAAGGGTTAATACACTTACTGAATGTCATTTTGAATACTTTGGGGGGTGTAGTTTTTATAATGGGGTCTTTTATGGGGCATTTCTAATATGAAGGCCCTTCAAATCCACTTCAAACGTGAACTGGTCCATGAAAAATAGTGAGTTTGAAAATTTTGTGAAAAATTTCAAAATTGCTGCTGAACTTTGAAGCCCTCTGGTGTCTTCCAAAAGTAAAAACTCATAAATTTTATGATGCAAACATATGAAGTAGACATATTGTATATGTGAACCCAAAAAAAATGTATTTTGAATATCCATTTTCCTTACAAGCAGAGAGCTTCAAAGTTAGAAAAATGCAAAATTTTCATTTTTTTCATCAAATTTGGTGATTTTTCACCAAGAAAGGATGCAAGTTACCATAAAATTTTACCACTAAAATAAAGTAGAATATGTCACCAAAAAACAATCTCGGAATCAGAATGATAACTAAAAGCATTCCAGAGTTATTAATGTTTAAAGTGACAGTGGTCAGAATTGCAAAAAACACTCCGGTCCTTAAGTTGAAAAAGGGCTCGGTCCTTAACCTCTTAAGGACCCAGGGCGTACGGGGACGTCCCCGCACCCTGGGCCTTAAGGACCCAGGACGTCCCCGTACATCCTGGCATTTTCCGGTCTCTGCCGCGCGCCGGGCAGAGATCGGAACTGGATGCCTGCTGAAATCCTTCAGCAGGCATCCAGGGCAAACGCCGAGGGGGGCCATGTAGGCCCCCCATGTCGGCGATCGCCGCAAATCGCAAGGGAAATCGCGATACCGGGCTGATGGGGTCTCTGGGACCCGACCGCCCGGTAATTTCGCATGATCCCGGCTGTCACAGACAGCGAGGACCATGCTAACGTATAGGAGCGAGGTGGCAAGCCGGCCACCTCCTCCTATACCCTGCGATCTGTCGGTTAGTTAACCGACCAATCGCAGGAGGGGGGGCGGTTACTTCCTCCCGTCCTGCCCGGCCCCTGAAAGTCCAGAGAGGACGGGAGGAAGACCGGAGGACGCTGCGGGGGACGGGGGAGTGCTGGGGACCGGCCCCGGTACTTACCTCGTCCCTGAAGACCCGGATCCCGGCGAGGAAGATGGCGGCGGCGGCGACAGGTGAGTAGATCTTCAGCCGCGGTCGGGCCCTTTACAGCAATGCACGTCGCCGTAAAGCGACATGCATTGCTGTAATAGGACCCTGTAAACTACAACTCCCAGCATGCCCAGACAGCCCTTGGCGTCTGGGCATGCTGGGAGTTGCAGTTTTGCAACATCTGGAGGTCCACAGTTTTTGGACCACTGTGCCCTTCCAGATGTTGCAAAACTACACATCCTCAGCATGCCCTTACTGTCCAGGCATGCTGGGAGTTGTAGTGCTGTAACATCTGGCCCTTCAGATGTTGCAGAACTACAACTCCCAGCATGCCTGGACAGTTTTGGCATACTGGGGGTTGTAGTTTTGCAACATCTGGAAGGGCACAGATTGGGAACCACTGTATTAGTGGTCTGCAAACTGTAGTCCTCCAGATGTTGCAAAACTACAACTCCAAGCATGCTGGGAGTTGTAGTTCGGCAACATCTGGCTCTAAAGATGTTGCCGAACTACTACTCCCAGCATGCCTGGGAATGTTTTGGAGTTGTGGTTTTGCAACAGCTGGAGGCACACTGGTTGGGAAACATTGTTTCCTAACTCAGTGTTTCCCAACCCGTGTGCCTCCAGCTGTTGCAAAACCACAACTCCCAAACATTCTCAGGCATGCTGGGAGTAGTAGTTTTGCAACAGCTGGAGGTCCCCCCCTGTGAATGTAAAGGGTACATTCACATGGGCAGGGGGCTTACAGTGAGTATCGGGCTGCAAGTTTGCAATGCAGCAAATTTTGCGCGGCAGATCAAACTCGCTGTAATCCCCCGCCCATGTGACTGTACCCTAAAAACACTACACTACAGTAACACAAAATAAAATAAAAAGTAAAAAACACTACATATACACATATCCCTACACAGCCCCCCTCCCCTCCCCAATAAAAATGAAAAACGTCTGGTACGCCACTGTTTTCAAAATGGAGCCTCCAGCTGTTGCAAAACAACTCCCAGTATTGCCGGACAGCCGTTGACTGTCCAGGCATGCTGGGAGTATTGCAACAGCTGGAGGCACCCTGTTTGGGAATCACTGGCGTAGAATACCCCTATGTCCACCCCTATGCAAATCCCTAATTCAGGCCTCAAATGCGCATGGCGCTCTCACTTTGGAGCCCTGTCGTATTTCAAGGCAACAGTTTAGGGCCACATATGGGGTATCGCCGTACTCGGGAGAAATTGACTAACAAATCTTTGGGGTCTTTTTCTCCTTTCACCCCTTATGAAAAGGGGAAGTTGGGGTCTACACCAGCATGTTAGTGTAAAAAAAATAAACTTTTTACACTAACATGCTGGTGTTGCCCTATACTTTTCATTTTGACAAGAGGTAAAGGGGAAAAAAGCCCCCCAAAATTTGTAATGCAATTTCTCCCGAGTACGGAGATACCTCATATGTGGGCACAAACTGCTCTGGGGGCGCACAACAAGGCCCAGAAGGGAGAGTGCGCCATGTACATTTGAGGTGATTTGCACAGGGGTGGCTGATTGTTACAGCGGTTTTGACAAACGCAAAAAAAACAAAACCCCACATGTGACCCCATTTCGGAAACTACACCCCTCACGGAATGTAATGAGGGGCGCAGTGAGAATTTACACCCCACAGGTGTCTGACAGATCTTTGGAAGAGTGGGCTGTGCAAATAAAAAATGTTGTACAGTCCACTGTTCCAAAGATATGACAGACACCAGTGGGGGGTAAATGCTCACTTTACGCCTTCTTACGTTCCTCAAGGGGTGTAGTTTCCAAAATGGTATGCCATGTGGGGGTTATTTTGCTGTCCTGGCACCATATGGGCTTCCTAAATGCGACATGCCTCCCGAGCAAAATTTGCTCTCAAAAAGCCAAATATGACTCCTTCTCTTCTGAGCATTGTAGTTCGCCCGTAGTGCACTTCAGGTCAACTTATGGGGTACCTCCATACTCAGAAGAGATGGGGTTACAAATTTTGGGGGGTATTTTCTGCTATTAACCCTTGCAAAAATTTGAAATTTGGGGGGGAAACACACCTTTTAGTGAAATTTTATTTTTATTTTTTTACATATGCAAAAGTAGTGAAACTCCTGTGGGGTATTAAGGCTCACTTTATTCCTTGTTACGTACCTCAAGGGGTCTAGTTTCCAAAATGGTATGCCATGTGGGGGATTTTTGCTGTCCTGGCACCATAGGGGCTTCCTAAATGCGACATGCCCCTGAGCAAAATTTGCTCTCAAAAAGTCAAATATGACTCCTTCTCTTCTGAGCATTGTAGTTCACCCATAGTACACCTCAGGTCAACTTATGGGGTACCGTCATACTCAGAAGAGATGGGGTTACAATGTTTGGGGGGTATTTTCTGCTATTAACCCTTGCAAAAATGTGAAATTTGGGGGGAAACACACATTTTAGTGAAATTTTATTTTTATTTTTTTACATATGCAAAAGTCGTGAAACTCCTGTGGGGTATTAAGGCTCACTTTATTCCTTGTTATGTACCTCAAGGGGTCTAGTTTCCAAAATGGTATGCCATGTGGGGGATTTTTGCTGTTCTGGCACCATAGGGGCTTCCTAAATGCAACATGCCCCCCAAAAACCATTTAAAAAAAACGTACTCTCCAAAATTCCCTTGTCGCTCCTTCGCTTCTGAGCCCTCTACTGCGCCCGCTGAACACTTTACATAGACATATGAGGTATGTGCTTACTCGAGAGAAATTGGGCTACAAATATAAGTATACATTTTCTCCTTTTATCCCTTGTAAAAATTCAAAAATTGGGTCTACAAGAACATGCGAGTGTAAAAAATGGAGATTGTGAATTTTCTCCTTCACTTTGCTGCTATTCCTGTGAAACACCTAAAGGGTTAAAATGCGGACTGAATGTCATTTTGAATACTTTGGGGGTTGCAGTTTTTATAATGGGGTCATTTGTGGGGTATTTCTAATATGAAGACCCTTCAAATCCACTTCAAACCTGAACTGGTCCATGAAAAATTGTGAGTTTGGAAATTTTGTGAAAAATTGGAAAATTGCTGCTGAACTTTGAAGCCCTCTGGTGTCTTCCAAAAGTAAAAACTCGTCAATTTTATGATGCAAACATAAAATAGACATATTGTATATGTGAATAAAAAAAAATTATTTGGAATATCCATTTTCCTTACAAGCAGAGAGCTTCAAAGTTAGAAAAATGCAAAATTTTCAAATTTTTCATAAAATTTTGGGATTTTTCACCAAGAAAGGATGCAAGATACCACAAAATTTTACCACTATGTTAAAGTAGAATATGTCACGAAAAAACAATCTCGGAATCAGAATGATACCTAAAAGCATTCCAGATTTATAAATGTTTAAAGTGACAGTGGTCAGATGTGCAAAAAATGGCCGGGTACTGAGGTGTAAAATGGCTGGGTCCTTAAGGGGTTAAGGGGTTAATACCCATATTGAGATGCCTTTGTAGTCTGTCTGCTACTGTTCCATTTTAATTGTTTTTAAATATTTTTTCTCTTGAATAAAGATTATACACTTTTGCATAAAATTGTCTCAGTGTCTTGTGATAGGGGATTTGTTGTGTAAAATAATTAACCCTTTTAAGGATGCAGGACATTAACGTAGGCCCTGTGCCCGCTCCAGCTGTTTGAAGTGCGCTATCAACAGCCAGAACTCACGACTAATATAGGTCATCCCTGATCGAATATAAAATGTGTTTTTATTGAATATAATTAAAATAATTACAAGCAAAAAATAAAACAAGGGGGGGGGGGGAGGAGGCTGACACAGGGGGGGGGACTAGACAGAAAGGGCATCACAGACCTGCTACACTCTATCATAGTAAACATATTACACCTTGTGCAATTAGGGCAAAGGAAAGTGCATAGCATGACATTCATAGAATAAACATCTAAACATATTATTGCAAAGCCATTTCATTCCCTGTATAGATACATAGAAAGTGCAGAGTAGTGTAGCAGGAGTGACGCCACTGATGGTATATTCTATGAATGTCATGCTATGCACTTTCCTTTGCCCTAATTGCACAAGGTGTAATATGTTTACTATGATAGAGTGTAGCAGGTCTGTGACGCCCTTTCTGTCTAGTCCCCCCCCCCAACCGTGTCAGCCCCCCCCCCCCTTGTTTTATTTTTTGCTTGTAATTATTTTAATTATATTCAATAAAAACACATTTTATATTCGAACAAATGACTCCAAATTCTGGCGTTTGTATACATTTGTTAGGAGTGCATTATGAAGCCCATACAGTGGTAGCCTCTTTCTATGGTCTTTTTATGGTGGCCCAGTGATAGCCTATAGAGGTTGTAGGATTATTCCACAATTCTGTAGATACACATATATATTAATTTATTACTTATTTGGTACACCAGTGCCACCATGTATCTGGACAAGGAGATTACCTTAAATGTGTTTTTTGCTATTTTTGTTTAAAAAAAAAATCATCCCTGATCAGGCTGATGTCCAGCATAAACCTTTCAGGAACAATGATCCAAAATATGCGAAAAATATAGTTGCCTGTTAGCTCAAAACAATAATGGTACCAACAAAAACTTCAGACCTCAGCACTTGTTTAAAACATCTTCATAAGGTATCATCAGGAGTTGTACAGCTGGACAACACTAACAATAACCTACAATTTTTTACATGTCTTATCAGTAATGCACAGTTGATGATTTTCTGATATGCCTTAAAAAAAAAAATACATTAAGAACATAGATGGTTATATACAAATGTCACAATTTGAAGTTTAAACCATTTTGTATATGTTAGGGTGCATTCACACGGCCGTCTGTCCCTGTTCTATTATCCTCGTTTCAGTTCCTTTCTTGCAGGCTGTTAACTGATTAAAAATGGTTTTAAAAAAAAATCCCATTCATGTCAATGGGATTTTTTTACAATCCGTTTACATCCATTTGTACCCGTCTACACTCATTTCCATTTTTTTGACGGCAGAAAAAACGGCACATGCTGTATTTTTTCTTCCATCAGAAAAACAGAAGAAAAAAAAGGATACAATAAATTTATCATTGAAGTCTATGGAAAATGGATGAGCCTTTAGAATCATCCGTTTGCATCCGTTTTTTCAATCTGTTTTTACTTCTGAGCATGCTCAGAAGAAAAAAAAATATATATTTTTTTGGTTTATTAAAGGGGTGGAAAACTTTTTTTTTTTTTTTTTTAAATCAACTGGTGCCAGAAAGTTAAACAGATTTGTAAATTACTTCTATTAAAAAATCTTAATCCTTCCAGTACTTATTATCTGCTCAATCCTACAGAGGAAATCCCCATCGCAAACATATGCTGCTTTGGACAGTTCCTAAAATGGACAGAGATGTCAGCAGAGAGCTCTGTGCTCTTGATGTCAGCAGAGAGCACTGTTTTCCAAAAAGAAAATAATTTCCTCTTTAGTATTCAGCAGCTAATAAGTACTGAAAAGATTAAGATTTTTTAATAGAAGTAATTTACAAATCTGTGTAACTTTCTGGCACCAGTTGATTTAAAAAAAAAAGTTTTCCATCGGAGTACCCCTTTAACTGAACAATAATAAATCCAAACGGATCCAAATGGATAACATCCATTTGCATCCATTATTATCCGTTTTTTTAAAGTCCGTTTTTATTTTTCACTGGAGAAGAATGGGAAGGGTCCAGACGGCCGTGTGAACGCAGCCTTAGTAGACATCACATATAGCAAAAGTGGCTTAAGTTTATATGACCTATATGTGTTTAGCCTTCCTCTCAGATAATACATAAGACTGGTCACAGAAACGTGTGAATAGTGCTTTGGTTGTCATAAAGGTCAGGATATTTGTATAATTCTTTTTTTTATTTTTTTTTAATTGGCACTGTCAGATTAAAAAACTTTTTACATGTTGTACATCTTGGCAGAACATTAAAGGGGTTATCCCACCATAAGGTGATTTTAGTACGTACCTGGCAGACAGTAATGGACATGCTTAGGAAGGAGCTGCATTTGTCTTGGGGATAAATGGCTATGTTGTGAGATTACCATAACACTGTGGCTAGATTTTTTTTTATCAACTAGTATTTCCTGTTTGACTTTTTTTTTTTTTTACTACAAATCTCACAATTCCATTTTCCTCCCTCCCACACATCAGCCACCCCACCCATTGAAACATAAATGAGCTGCAGACCTGTGGTTTTCAATCAGGGTGCCTACAGCTGTTGCATTAGTTGCAGATTGATCCCTCCACCCATTGAAGAAGAGGATCCCTGTCATCAGCTTATTAGTGAGTCAGGTCTCGGCCGCATTGCAAGCTGGGAAAAATCTGAGACAACAGTAATTTTGTATGCTGGTAAAAATAAATATTGGAGTGAAAAATCACAGAAGAATTGTGAGAAAACCGTCACATACAGGTACAGACACTATATTATGAATAGAGATGAGCGAACTTACAGTAAATTTGATTCATCACGAACTTCTCGGCTCGACAGTTGATGACTTATCCTGCATAAATTAATTCAGCTTTCAGGTGCTCCGGTGGGCTGGAAAAGGTGGATACAGTCCTAGGAGACTCTTTCCTAAGACTGTATACACCTTTTCCAGCACACCGGAGCACCTGAAAGCTGAACTAATTAATGCAGGATAAGGCATTAACTGCCGAGCCGAGAAGTTCGTGACGAATCAAATTTACTGTAAGTTCGCTCCTCTCCAATTATGAACTACATCAACTTTACAACCCCCGTTAGCATAATCAAATAAATAAAAAAAATCCTGGAATACCCCTTTAAACTTTCTAATATACTTCATAAGAAAAATGATTTCCTTTTTATAGAAAACATGGCTTATAAAAACAAAAACACCCATACCATACAGAACACAATCTTGTATGGGAGAAGCATCATCTTTGCCCAAAAGCATGGACAAAGTCCACTAAGTGAATCTGGGACTAGCCCTTCTCTGTGCTCACTCCTGTTCTATCATACTGCAGTAGGGAGGAGGGGGTTAAAAAGCAGCCTGCAATGATTGGATAAAGAGACCCAGCACTCAGGGAGGAAGCTGGCTCATGCAGAGTGAGGACACACCCCCTCAAAAGCACAGAATGACAAACTAAGTGAGTAACAGATAAAAGGCATTTGTGAGAGAAATATAGGTGCTAGACACATAAAAGTATATGTAATCCGGTATGATCAGGATTAGGTACTGAGGAACATATAACCTTTTTTTTTGTGGGATATGACAGGTACGCTTTGAATATTTGTGTTGCCTTTGGCAATTTTTTTCGGGTATTGAAGTCTTACATTTACCAGACAGGGGAGGTGACAGCGTAAAATTATTACATAATAGAGAAATTTTCGGGATTTATTCCCTATGTACTTTCCAACCGCATGGTCTGCATTTGAAGTCAGACATTATTCTACATTATTGAATGTTCATGTAACTTCAGCTTAATGGAAATTGTCATCTCTGATGAATATGTTAACTAATAGCTGCTATGATTACATTCCCATGTTCATGTTTAGTTTTCTTACATATATGAGCAAAATAATTGTTTTTCGTAATGATATTTGTATCTTGAAATTAAATTTGTCTTATGCTGCAATTGCTTGTATTTGTGGTGCTTGGCTGAAGGGAATTTGCAAATTTTGGAACTGAAAAGGTTAATCCCAGAATGTTGGTTTTTTGCACACCTGTTCCATTTGCATATCTGGATATATTCTTCCCCCTTCAGCTTCCCACCATGCATCTGATGAAAGGTCACATGACCTGAAACGCTTCATGCTTGGCGCTTACTCCAAGGCTTTTATTCGTTTGTCTTATTGAAGTCTCTCCATGTCCATGCTTTTAATGCGATGAAAATAAAGGTGAAGTTTCTTATCCGCTGGCGTATACCTGCTTTCTTCTAATCTTGGAGGACTATTCTGCCATGCGGTGACCAGGTGAGCTGACAATCTGTTACTTTGCAGATTTGTAAATGACTTCTATTAAAAAATCTTAATCTTTCCAGTACTTATTAGCTGCTGTATACTACAGAGAAAATGGTTTTATTTTTGGAACACAGAGCTCTCTGCTGACATCATGACCGCAGTGCTCTCTGCTGACATCTCTGTCCATTATGGAAACTGTCCAGGGCAGCATATGTTTGCTATGGGGATTTTCCAGTACTTATTAGCTGCTGTATACTACAGAGAAAATGATTTTATTTTTGGAACATAGAGCTCTCTGCTGACATCATGACCACAGTGCTCTCTGCTGACATCTCTGTCCATTATAGAAACTGTCCAGAGCAGCATATGTTTGCTATGGGGATTTTCTCCTACTCTGGACAGTTCTTAAAATGGACAGAGATGTCAGCAGAGAGCACTGTGGTCATGATGTCAGCAGAGAGCTCTATGTTCCAAAAATAAAATCATTTCCTCTGTAGTATACAGCAGCTAATAAGTACTGGAAAATCCCCATAGCAAACATATGCTGCCCTGGACAGTTTCCATAATGGACAGAGATGTCAGCAGAGAGCACTGTGGTCATGATGTCAGCAGAGAGCTCTGTGTTCCAAAAAGAAAACCATTTCCTCTGTAGTATTCAGCAGCTAATAAGTACTGGAAGGATTAAGATTTTTTTAATAGAAGTAATTTACAAATCTGTTTAACTTTCTTGCACCAGTTGATTTAAAAAAAAAAGTTTTCCACGGAAATACCCCTTTGACTTTCTGGAGCCAGTTGACTTAAAAAGACCTAACTAAAAAAGTTTTCTACCTGTTTAATAATAAATTTTATGGAGAGTTAGTCTTTTTTTTTTTTTTTCTGGCGCAGAATCTAATGCACAACCCAACAAAACATGGGTTTGCAATAATAAATGAGGGCCAATATGTTTACATTGAACCCTTGGGAACCAGGCCTGAAGAGAGAATTAGGTTCAGGTGAACTATTCTGCTATGTATAAGCTCCTGCTGTATCTGCTCTGCACTCTGCACAATGGTGTTGAATATGTGTCTGTCCATATAAAATAAAGATTAGAGCCAAGGTTTCTGTGGTGAGTGCTCTAAATTTTCATATTTCTGTGGCATATGGTCTTATTCAGCTGAAGCATTTGTTGTGTAGCACCAGTCCTCACCTTCACCTGTCTGATTTCTTATCAGTATATAACTGTTTAAAGTAGGGAAGATACTGAAGTAAAGGACAACAAAAAATTGACAGGACTAAGAAGTTTTCTATAGTTAGCTCCATGTTTACTGTCATATGTGGTTTTACAATTTATTCTATTAGCACCAGGAATATTTGATACAGCTCAACAAGTGATCAAATAAATTGAAATGTTTTCATTGTGAATTGGCAAACACAAAATGTAACATAGAGTACAGAAAAAAGCATACTTTCTCCTAACCTTCCTACGTGCCAGGGCACAAAGTCCAGTAAAACAAACAGTCCTTGTCTGTAAATTGTCCTTCCGAATTCTGGAGACAGGTGTCCTTTGGAAGAATCACAGCAACTTGGAACTCCCTGGAACTTATTTTACTGGAAATGAGGGAAACTGCTTGAAGGGACCTTTCTACCTTCTTAGGGGCACCATAACTACATTATAGGGGGACCTACCTACCTTTTCCCAACAAACTTATCTACCCACTTTACTGTGTTAAACACTAATAACTCTAATGCCTTATATTGTCTTTAGTGTTAATGTGGTGAAGGGTGTGATAAAGGGCAGATGTTATTACCCTTGGGGCAGATGTTATTAACCCTTGGTATTCATGACGCCAGAGTGTGATTATCCTCTACACAACCCGACGTATGGACGCTTTTCCTGGGCCAAGCGCTGGTCAAATAATCACTCCAATGCAATGTTACGAAACAATGGGAGCTTTACTGAGGCAGACAGATGTTAGTCTTTACAGCTCAGTTAAGGCCCCAGAAGGTGACCAGTGACTTTAGGATACTTGTGGGCTCGCTGGGACTTGTAGTGGACTTGGACTCAATTATGCAATCCCACGTTGACTTTAGGCTTGACAGACTTGACTATGCTGACTAGACTTTTCCCCTGTATTTAGGCTTACCAGGCTTTGACTTTCCCCTGTAGTGGGTTCCACGGATAGTGGCTACGTGGCTGTGTGGTTAGGCCTTGGTCTCCCTCAGAAAAACCAGACACTCTTAGGTCTTCACTTGCTTGTAACTCAGCAGGCACTAAGACTGACTAGGATAACCAGTATATAAGGGAGCCATTTGGCCTAATACTACAAGCCTAGGCCTAATACTGCTGTAATTTGGTTCCTGGTTTTGCCTATCATGCACAGGTAGGTTAGTTGTTAGGACCCGTACCATCTGAGAAACCTTGGCGTTGGTGTGCGGGCTCAGGTGTGTCCTTAATATAAGGATATACTGGCTAATGCCTCAATTTTAACATCAGTTTTGAGGGTTAGTTAATGTCATTGTTACATCTACCACAGTAGTGCACCTATATTGTGGTCCATAATTGCAGGACCTCTATCCCAGCTTACAGTGCACAACTGCACTTGGGGTTGAGGATTATCTGCCATTTTAGACCACATCGGTGAATTTGTCTAATGTTTAAATGTCATGCATCCACACGTTTATCATGTGTAGGATGCCCTTGTGGTACTTGTGACCGTTTGCAGGCATCCTCCATTGTATGCATATTTTATGCTGGGGATCGCCCATAGCAACGGACCACAAGTGCAGGAGCTCCACCCCAATATAGGTGCACAACTGCACTTGGGGTTGAGTATCTCTTGCCATTGCAGACCATGCAATTGTAAGCTGTTTCTTGTAGTGGACTTGGACTCAATTATGCAATCCCACGTTGACTTTAGGCTTGACAGACTTGACTATGCTGACTAGATTTTTCCCCTGTATTTAGGCTTACCAGGCTTTGACTTTCACCTGTAGTGGGTTCCACGGATAGTGGCTGCGTGGCTGTGTGGTTAGACCTTGGTCTCCCTCAGAAAAACCAGACACTCTTAGGTCTTCACTTGGTTGTAACTCAGCAGGCACTAAGACTGACTAGGATAACCAGTATATAAGGGAGCCATTTGGAGGGGTCACCAACAAGCCACCTGGTCACTGGCACCTTCCCTGGTTACACAGGCTCAGCAACAATACTTAAAGGCACATTAACATGAATATAATAACTCTTTATATAACAGACAGAGTGTGGAGGCCAGGGGACTGGGACTGAGTCCACCTGATAGGACCACTAGTGTACAGAAGGGCCACTTCTGTACTGGGCCACCACATTAATAATAGTGGTTATGATGTAGAGGTATTACAGGGGCGTAGGAAGCCCAAAAAATCTGGGGGGGATAGCATTGAGACGTCGGAAAAGGCGGGGCCATAAAAGGGGAGGGGCTAATGGGGGAGGGACTAAAATGGGAGGGACTAAATGGGGCGGGTCAATACAGGCTCCTCATCACAGGTACCTTCAGGAAGCAGTGAATTCAAGGGATAGGGATCTGTCAGGACTGTGGGAGGTAGGCTGTGTGTGAGGTCAGGACGAGGGGTTAGTGTAGGCACTATTGACATCATTTTCATATACCCGGTATATTGTTATATAATTGCACAAATCTAACAGCAGCCATAAGAAAGCAAAGTGAAAAATATTATTGCAGCCATATTTTTTCCACCCAGCTTTCCTAGGCTTCAAAACAGCCAAGTTTGCCTACATATGCGGTAACACCTAAAATATAATTGCACAAATCTAACAGCAGCCATAGGAAAGCTGAGTGAAAAATATTATTGCAGCCATATTTTTTCCACCCAGCTTTCCTAGGCTTCAAAACAGCAAAGTTTGCCTACATATGCGGTAACACCTAAAATATAATTGCACAAATCTAACAGCAGCCATAGGAAAGCTGAGTGAAAAATATTATTGCAGCCATATTTTTTCCACCCAGCTTTCCTAGGCTTCAAAACAGCCAAGTTTGCCTACATATGTGGTAACACCTAAAATATAATTGCACAAATCTAACAGCAGCCATAGGAAAGCTGAGTGAAAAATACTATTGCAGCCATATTTTTTCCACCCAGCTTTCCTAGGCTTCAAAACAGCCAAGTTTGCCTACATATGCGGTAACACCTTAAATATAATTGCACAAATCTAACAGCAGCCATAGGAAATATTATTGCAGCCATATTTTTTCCACCCAGCTTACCTAGACTTCAATACAGCAAACATTGCCTAAATATATATTACCACATATTTAGGCAAACTTTGCTGTTCCAAAGACAGTCTAGGAAAGCTGGGTGAAAAAAATATGGCTGCAATTATATTTCTCACAGGAATCACTCAGCTTTCCTAGTAGGATTCCTGTGAGAAATATAATTGCAGCCATATTTTTTCCACCCAGCTTTCCTAGACTTCAATACAGCAAACATTGCCTAAATATATATTACCACATATTTAGGCAAACTTTGCTGTTCCGAAGACAGTCTAGGAAAGCTGGGTGAAAAAAATATGGCTGCAATTATATTTCTCATAGGAATCATCATTCACTCAGCTTTCCTAGTAGAAAGCTGAAGGATGATAATTCATGTGAGAAATATCATTGCAGGCGGGCGGGCGGCCATAGATTAAGCTGGAGCAGCAGGAGCTACCTTGCAGGCGACCGTCTTGGTGAAGGGCTCTTTTCCAACTGCGACACAGCTCTTCTTTGGTGGGCAAATAGAGCTACGCTGCAGTACGTAACTGCGCACAGGCACGTCGCCTCACTCATCCCCCAGAATTCATTACTTTCTTAAAGGGAAAGTAATGAATTAATACGTGCAGGCCACAGGCATCAGCGGGGCCTGCTGAAGAATACAGGTAGTAGTATTTAAAATGTTCTTACCGGACTGACACAAACACAGTAGTAGTAGCAGCGGGCGGTGAGCGGGGGGGTGGGGGGAGAATCCATCATCGGTCCCCCAGCCTTAATTCTTGGGGGGGATCCATCAACTAAAAATCCATATGACGGCTTATTTTTTTGCGCCACCAATTCTATATTGTAATGACATCAGTCATTTTACCCAAAAATCCACGGCGAAACAGAAAAAAAATCATTGTGCGACAAAATTGAAGAGAAAAACGCCATTTTGTAACTTTTGGGGGCTTCCGTTTCTACGCAGTACATTTTTCGGTACAAATGACACCTTCTGTAGATCCATACGATTAACATGATTCCCTACTTATATAGGTTAGATTTTGTCGTACTTCTGGAAAAAATCATAACTACATGCATGAAATCTTCTACGTTTGACCTCTTAAGGACCCAGGACGTCCCCGCACCCTGGGTTTAAGGACCCAGGACGTCCCCGTACGTCCTGGCGTTTTCCGGTCCCTGCCGCTCGCCGGGCAGAAATCGGAACTGGATGCCTGCTGAAATCCTTCAGCAGGCATCCAGGGCAAACGCCGAGGGGGGCCATGTAGGCCCCCCATGTCGGCGATCGCCGCAAATCGCAAGGGAAATCGCCCTTGCGATCTGCGGCGATACCGGGCTGATCGGGTCTCTGGGACCCGGCCGCCCGGTAATTTCGCATGATCCCGGCTGTCACAGACAGCCAGGACCATGCTAAAGTATAGGAGCGAGGTGGATAGCCTGCCACCTCCTGCTGTTCCCTGCGATCTGTCGGTTAGTTAACCGACCAATCGCAGGGGGGGGGGGGCGGTTACTTCCTCCCGTCCTGCCCGGCCCCTTGAAGTTCGGAGAGGACGGGAGGAAGACCGGAGGACGCGGCGGGGGATGGGGGAATGCTGGGGACCGGTGCCGGTACTTACCTCGTCCCTGAAGACCCGGTTCCCGGCGACGGAGACGGCGGCGACAGGTGAGTTGATCTTCAGCCGCGGTCGGGCCCTTTACAGCAATGCACGTTGCCGTAAAGCGACATGCATTGCTGTCATGGGACCCTGTAAACTACAACTCCCAGCATGCCCAGACAGCCCTTGGCGTCTGGGCATGCTGGGAGTTGCAGTTTTGCAACTTCTGGAGGTCCACAGTTTGGAGACCACTGTGCCCTTCCAGATGTTGCAAAACTACACATCCTCAGCATGCCCTTACTGTCCAGGTATGCTGGAAGTTGTAGTTCTGTAACATCTGGCCCTTCAGATGTTGCAGAACTACAACTCCCAGCATGCCTGGACAGTTTTGGCATACTGGGAGTTGTAGTTTTGCGACATCTGGAAGGGCACAGATTGGGAACAACTGTATTAGTGGTCTGCAAACTGTAGTCCTCCAGATGTTGCAAAACTACAACTCCAAGCATGCTGGGAGTTGTAGTTCGGCAACATCTGGCTCTAAAGATGTTGCCGAACTACTACTCCCAGCATGCCTGAGAATGTTTGGGAGTTGTGGTTTTGCAACAGCTGGAGGCACACTGGTTGTGAAACATTGTTTGTTTCCTAACTCAGTGTTTCCCAACCCGTGTGCCTCCAGCTGTTGCAAAACTATAACTACCAGCATGCACTGAGACTGTGCATGCTGGGAGTTGTAGTTTTGCAACAGCTGGAGGTCCCCCGCCCCCCCTGTGAATGTACAGGGTACATTCACATGGGCAGGGGGCTTACAGTGAGTAGCAGGCTGCAAGTTTGCGATGCAGCAAATTTTGCGCTGCAGCTCAAACTCGCAGCGGGAAACTCGCTGTAATCCCCGGCCCATGTGACTGTACCCTAAAAACACTACACTACACTAACACAAAATAAAATAAAAAGTAAAAAACACTACATATACACATACCCCTACACAGCCCCCCTCCCCTCCCCAATAAAAATGAAAAACGTCTGGTACGCCACTCTTTCCAAAATGGAGCCTCCAGCTGTTGCAAAACAACAAATCCCAGTATTGCCGGACAGCCGTTGACTGTCCAGGCATGCTGGGAGTTTTGCAACAGCTGGAGGCACCCTGTTTGGGAATCACTGGCGTAGAATACCCCTATGTCTACCCCTATGCAAATCCCTAATTCAGGCCTCAAATCCACATGGCGTTCTCACTTTGGAGCCCTGTCGTATTTCAAGGCAACAGTTTAGGGCCACATATGGGGTATCGCCGTACTCGGGAGAAATTGCCTAAAAAATCTTGGGGGTCTTTTTCTCCTTTCACCCCGTATGAAAAGGTGAAGTTGGGGTCTACACCAGCATGTTAGTGTAAAAAAATAATCTTTTTACACTAACATGCTGGTGTTGCCCTATACTTTTCATTTTGACAAGAGGTAAAGGGGAAAAAAGCCCCCCAAAATTTGTAAAGCAATTTCTCCCGACTACGGAGATACCCCATATGTGGGCGCAAAGTGCTCTGGGGGCGCACAACAAGGCCCAGAAGGGAGAGTGCGCCATGTACATTTGAGGTGATTTGCACAGGGGTGGCTGATTGTTACAGCGGTTTTGACAAACGCAAAAAAAAAAAAAACACATGTGACCCCATTTCGGAAACTACACCCCTCACGGAATGTAATGAGGGGTGCAGTGAGAATTTACACCCCACAGGTGTCTGACAGATCTTTGGAACAGTGGGCTGTGCAAATTAAAAATTTTGTACAGCCCTCTGTTCCAAAGATATGACAGATTCCAGTGGGGGGTAAATGCTCACTGTACCCCTTGTTACGTTCCTCAAGGGGTCTAGTTTCCAAAATGGTATGCCATGTGGGGGTTATTTTGCTGTCCTGGCACCATATGGGCTTCCTAAATGCGACATGCCCCCCGAGCAAAATTTGCTCTCAAAAAGCCAAATATGACTCCTTCTCTTCTGAGCATTGTAGTTCGCCCATAGTGCACTTCAGGTCAACTTATGGGGTACCTCCATACTCAGAAGAGATGTGGTTACAAATTTTGGGGGGTATTTTCTGCTATTAACCCTTGCAAAAATGTGAAATTTGGGGGGGAAACACACCTTTTAGTTAATTTTTTTTTTTACGTATGCAAAAGTCGTGAAACCCCTGTGGGGTATTAAGGCTCACTTTATTTCTTGTTACGTTCCACAAAGGGTCTAGTTTCCAAAATGGTATGCCATGTGTTTTTTTTTTTTTTGCTATCCTGGCACTATAGTGGCTTCCTAAATGCGACATACCCCCGAGCAAAATTTGCTCTCAAAAAGCCAAATATGACTCCTTCTCTTCTGAGCATTGTAGTTTACCCATAGTACACTTCAGGTCAACTTATGGGGTACCGCCATACTCAGAAGAGATGGGGTTACAATGTTTGTGGGGTATTTTCTGCTATTAACCCTTGCAAAAATGTGAAATTTGGGGGGAAACACACATTTTAGTGAAATTTTATTTTTATTTTTTTACATATGCAAAAGTCGTGAAACCCCTGTGGGGTATTAAGGCTCACTTTATTCCTTGTTACGTACCTCAAGGGGTCTAGTTTCCAAAATGGTATGCCATGTGGGGGATTTTTGCTGTTCTGGCACCATAGGGGCTTCCTAAATGCAACATGCCCCCCAAAAACCATTTCAAAAAAACGTACTCTCCAAAATCCCCTTGTCGCTCCTTCGCTTCTGAGCCCTCTACTGCGCCCGCCGAACAATTTACATAGACATATGAGGTATGTCCTTACTCGAGAGAAATTGGGCTACAAATATAAGTGTACATTTTCTTCTTTTACCCCTTGTAAAAATAAAAAAATTGGGTCTACAAGAACATGCGAGTGTAAAAAATGGAGATTGTGAATTTTCTCCTTCACTTTGCTGCTATTCCTGTGAAACACCTAAAGGGTTAAAATGCTGACTGAATGTCATTTTGAATACTTTGGGGGGTGCAGTTTTTATAATGGGGTCATTTGTGGGGTATTTCTAAGATGAAGACCCTTCAAATCCACTTCAAACCTGAACTGGTCCCTGAAAAATTGTGATTTTGGAAATTTTGTGAAAAATTGGAAAATTGCTGCTGAACTTTGAAGCCCTCTGGTGTCTTCCAAAAGTAAAAACTCGTCAATTTTATGATGCAAACATAAAGTAGACATATTGGAAATGTAAATAAAAATTATTTGGAATATCCATTTTCCTTACAAGCAGAGAGCTTCAAAGTTAGAAAAATGCAAAATTTTCTAATTTTTCATCAAATTTTGGGATTTTTCACCAAGAAAGGATGCAAGATACCACAAAATGTTACCACTATGTTAAAATAGAATATGTCACGAAAAAACAATCTCGGAATCAGAATGATAAGTAAAAGCATTCCAGAATTATTAATGTTTAAAGTGACAGTGGTCAGATGTGCAAAAAATGGCCGGGTCCTAAGGTGTAAAATGGCTGGGTCCTTAAGGGGTTAAACTTGTCTTGTTTTGACTGTTACGCCTAGCGCTCCGGGTCCCCGCTCCTCCCCGGAGCGCTCACGGCGTCTTTCTCCCCGCAGCGCCCCGGTCGGTCCCGCTGACCGGGAGCGCTGCACTGTCATGGCCGTCGGGGATGCGATTCGCACAGCGGGACGCGCCCGCTCGCGAATCGCATCCCAGGTCACTTACCCGTCCCGGTCCCCTGCTGTCTTGTGCTGGCGCGCGCGGCTCCGCTCTCTAGGGCGCGCGCGCGCCAGCTCTCTGAGACTTAAA